>NC_056733.1:1814746843-1814881843 GCF_019279795.1 Protopterus annectens
GGAGACAGCCTGCAGAGGCCAAGCTATCACTGTTCATCATGCAGAGTGAGAAGAACTGCAGAAATCCTTGCCACACCAACATGAGCCTGATAAAGGCAGTGCTCAGGTAGCTGTGCTGCATGCAGAACTATGGCAGAGTGCAGGACACAGCAGTGATTTGCCTGGTCAAGTATTACAGAGTGTCCTTGGAAAGCCAGATGGCAATGTACTACAAGAGGTGCCTTATAGTGTCACCCTCCATTTCACCATTACCAGAATACGACAGAGGGTACGGGAATCCATGTTAATACCCCCTGCAACGCTAGCAGATATTGATGTCAGCTGGTACCCACTCCACAGTGATACCTTTCTCCTAAGAAGAAAGCTTGATGTGGATGGCAAGGAGTACATTGTTTTGCTCACTACAGTACAAAATCTGGCAGATCTGTGCAGGTCAGACATCATACTTGGAGATGGCACATTCCCAACACAAGCAGATGTGTGCTGCCAGTTGTACACGTTGCATGGATTCACTGTTACTCCCAATACTACTAGGATTGTTCCTCTGGTTTATTGTCTAATGACTCGTAAAACAGAGTCAGCATACAGCAATATGTGGGATATTCATAAGGGGATGGCCGCAGATATTGGCTGCACCCTTTATCCAGTCTACATCTTGACTCATTTTGAGACTGCAGCAATTCATGCCAACCATAAGGCATTCCTCAAGAGTATTCTGAAGGGTTGCTTGCTCCATTTTGCCCAGATCATTTGACGGCAACTTCAGCATCACCACCTTATGGCCCTGTATGGTACAGACACTGCATTTGCAATAGCTATCCACAAATTGATTGCACTGGCTTTCCTAACAGTAGATGATGTTGTGCCTTCATTTATGGAGATTGTGTCAACACTACCAAAATGTGCTAATACCCTAACAACATTTCTGGTCCATCATTATGTGTGTGACTGACCAAGAAAGTATGCCTCCCACTCTTCTGCACCACAACGATAACATCTTACCCTTTGAAATTCTGCAATGCTGATAATTGGAGGGAATCACTTCTCAATGGGAGGCCAGCGACACCACATAGGAAGGCTAGTGTTGTAAGGGAGGATCGCCTACCACACATTCTCCAACATAAGTGTGACTACAGCAGCAGCACGCAGGATTTCTTATGTGCTGTGGCACATTTTTACAAGTTGTGATTGTATTTGTATATAGTACACACCAAGCACTACACACATCACTTCACATGTTGTATTAATAAAGGCTTTGCCCATTGTACACTTGTTTCACAGTGCCACATTTATGCCCCCCTAGCATCTGGCTGCAGCAGCCTGTACTGCAGACAGTTATAGCTTTGTGCCCCTGGGGGCATGCAGACTCTCTGTCTGAGGGTTTTCTTCTGCCATCTATGGACATGGTGCAGGGGGAATCTACTATGTCCACATGGAAAAGTCTACAGCCATATGTCACTGCGGCTAAACTGCCATCCAGCCATGTGTCCACATCCAGTGTCTCACAGGGAGGTGTCACACTGCCTAGTCACCTGAATCCGATGCATGTTAATAGCTTCAAGTATCTGGAAGGGAAGTCTAAATGAAAAGGTCAAAGCTAGAATCAGAAGGGCTACAGTCACCTGGCCTAGAGTGTCAGGGGTAGTGTGTGAAAGAAGAATGCTAGAGAAGTTGAAAGATATGTTGTACAACACAGTGGTGCGGCTAGTTCTTCTGTATGCTAGAGAAACCTGGGAAGTGAAGGCAAAGCAGTTGAGTAATTAGAAGTGACAGAGGTGAAGTGCTTCAGATGGGTGGTAGGATGCACACTGTGGGACAAATGAAGAAATGGTGACATTAAAGCAGGAGCCCAAGTAGTTCCAATTGCAAAGAATGTTAAAGAGAACAGATTATGTTGGTTTGGACACGTGCAAGAAAGCAGAAGATGATTTGGAAAATAGGATTTGTGAGAGGCAGGAAGAAGGCAAGAGGAAATGAGGATGTCCAACAAAGACAAGGATGGATTATGTGAAGGAAGACATGCTTCAGTCAGGCACAACTCTCTAAGAAGGTAGAAGAGTGGCACTCAGTAAAGAGTGGTGATCAGAGTTCATATGACACCACAGCCTCATGTAGAAAAATGGGACTGATGTCGATGATGATGACTTGAAAATCCATTCATCTCACCATTTTTTCTTCTTTAATTCTTTTGTTGCTGTTCGCTGTCCACCCAGAGGGATTATTTTACCCATCATTTGTCTATCTTTCACCCTCATACCTTTCTTCCTCTCTCTCCTTTCACGTTTTCCACATGTATGTAGTTTACTTTAAAGTTTTTTTTATCACTATTCACTTCCAGTTGGAAACAACTTCATTGCATTTTTTTGGATAGTGTAATATACAAATATGGAAATAAAATGACTAGTAAACTATTACAAAAATTGTGAACAGCATATGAAGAAGGGATAGCAGTCATCTATTTTATGTATCTAGTAATATTTCACTGTGGTCACTTTCTATCAAAATATAACATTACATTATATTTATTAGACAACAAAAGAAGATAGATCTATGTAGTCTGCCCTTTCAAGTCCCTTAACATTTTATTTCCTCTCCATCCCTACCTTCCTCCTTACCCTGGTCCTATCTAGCAAATACCCTCTTAAATGCCTTTGTGGATTCCCTGTCTTCCATCTATTCTAATAGTCTTTTCCATGAGTTCACAACCCTCTTTGTTAAAAAGTACTTAAAGAGATTCAGGGAGCAGTTAGTCCCTACACCCTAATGTTTATTTCCCTTCCTTCCCCCGCTGTCCTTTCTGTTTATAACTCCCACATCCCTCTGACAAAATTATGTGCACCAGTATCACATTTGATTCATCTCTTTTCAGTTCATCTGAGGAAAGCTCTAACTACTCTAGCCTTTGGCTCTGTTACTTACCATTCATACCTTAGATATCTCTTGTCGATTTCTTCCAAATTTCTTTGAGCATCCTGGTGTCCTTTTCCATATACTGTTTGGCCTCCAGAACTGCATTCAGTACTCAAGGTGTAGTCTGACCTAGACTCTAGATTGGAAGCATTGCCTCTTTGCTTCTGGAATCTATTCCTCCCTGAGGATACATCCCATCATTCTCTTTGTTGCTGCTACCATTTCAGTCAGCTCCTGGTGGTCCAGTCCATGTGTTATCAGGAGTCCCAGATCCTTTTTTTGATGTGCTGCCATCAGTTTCACTCCCTCCAGTTGATATTTCACTCCAGTGTTAATGCAGATCAAGTACAGTACTTTGTATTTCTTTGCAATGAGCCTCACCTGACACCTTTCTGCCCAGTTGTTCAGTCTTTCCAAGCCCTTTGCTGGATTTTTCCACCTATCCTCCCCTGCTGCACCTGTCTTTGTGTCATCAGTAAAGAGACTGAGCCATCTCTCTTTTTCCACAGATATGACTAAGACAAATACATTGAAGTGCACTGGATGCAGGATAGACCCCACTATAGTACCCTTTGAGTCAGTTCCCTAGCTCCTGGCATTGTCCCTCTCACAACACTCTGTGTTCTGCTATTCATCCATGCAGCTGTCTGTTTCCTTAGTCTTTGTCCACCCCTGGCCCTTTCAGTTTTCCTGTCAACCCACTGTGTGGGACAGAGACAAAGGCCTTGCTGAAGTTCATGTAGACCCCTTCTACCAGCACTCACTTGTCAAGTTCTCCTGTAATCAAATAGCAAAACTGAATCAAGCCTGACTGACAGCTTCTTCTTGTCATGACCCTAGACCGAAGACTGATTGCTGTTCTGGAGATTATTATCCCCCAGAAGTGACACTAGCCTTCCCTTTGGGATTTGATTTTGACTTTACTTTCCAATGATTTTTTTTTTGGGGGGGGGGAGTTCTTAATACCTTTATTAACTTCATATATTACACAGTAATGTGGGCACACACACAGTTATAAAAGAGAAAACAAACTATTACAAATATATTTCTTATTTCATGCATTATACATAAATGGTTTCTTTCTTAAAGATTATTTTTCAATTTAACGTTACATTTATTGTTCAAGTCCCGCCTTCCTTGAAATTTCACTTATACTCATGAGCATTGTCATTCATGTATTGTTCCAGCGATTCTGTTTGTTTCAATGTAGTTTGCATCTTTCCTTTTCTAATGAACCCACCTCCAGTTATTTTATTTTATTTACAACATTCAGTAAGTCTGTAATGGCTGGTTTAGTTTTTGATTTTCTAGGAATTACTTTTTTGATAGACAGCACATTAAACTTAGTAGACCTTACTCTGTCTAGGCAATTCAATTTCTATATTTCTGGTAAAGAATAATTTCCTTATTTAAAATAATTTCCACCCCAACATTTCTGTCAAAGTACCTTTTTTAAAATCTTCCAAATTGTAGCACCCCCCCCAAAAAAAGTTCCGAGGTACCGTTCTCTGTCCCATCACACATCCAACAATCGCTGTCTACCTGGAAAAAATTGCCAGTTCAAACACTTCCATGCAAAAATCCTAAAGCTTCTAGATTGTGTTGCATATTTTGTTGCATATTTAGAATCTATACAAATAAACTTCAATTTTCCCTTTTTATATTGTTTTCCATTCTCATTTTCCAGTCTTTTCTTACATCTTCTGATTAATTATTATAGTTGTCATGCATTATTTTATATGCCCTACAATTATTCCTGTTTTAGCAGCAGCTTTTGTTTTAGATTCAACTATAACCTCACTCAGAGCTGGTCTTTCATTTTACGTTCCCACAAAAAACAAGTAATCTCCGTGGTATCCCCAAAGTTTCAAAACAACCCACTAAAGTGCAGTGGGTCCAAAAACAAAACAGTGTAAGAAACTTCTCTGTGTGGAAAATTTTCAGTCCATATATTTCTAGTTAATCACTGTATATTGATCAGATCAGGCAATAGTAGTAGAAGTAGCGAACGTAAACTCGTTTTTGTTTTACTTGGATCGCTTGTCTGTGTACTTAATAAAGGATTTTCAACTGGAAACAGACTGCCTGCCTTACTTGGATTACTTTCGAATACTTAGTAATGCTGTACAATTATATATTTTCTATTATTACTTTTTGTTTTCTTTTGACTTGACAAGTTTACATTCGCTACTTCTACTACTATTGTCTGATCTGATTAATATACATTGATTAACTAGAAATATATGGACTGAAAATCTTCCACACAGAAAAGTTTCTTACACTGTTTTTTTTTTTTTTTTTCATTTTATGTTCCCCAAACCCCTTTCTCTTTGCCTATACTCTATTATCAATACCTGGTAGGGAAGACAGTTTCCAACCCGCAGTCCAGACTTCTGCCTGGCCTCATCAGTTGTTTGATTTTTCCCCTCCCTAATTATTTGCTCCCAAAACATTTATTCTTTTGTTAATTTTCTCAAAAAGATTCCAACTGCCTCTTCCTTATTTTCTGTGCCCCTGCTTGCAGTCATCCCTTTTCGTAAAATCTACTTTCTCCATGCTTTTGTTGGCTTAATTCTCAAAATACATTCTGAGACTTTGTGTGTGTGTGTATGTGTGTGTATATATATATATATATATTTTTTTTTTGTATTTTTTTTTATTATTGTAAAAAGCACTCAGACAGCTGCTGCTCACCCTAAAACTTCTTTAATAACACAGCACAGCACACCTAGTAGAAAATAACTCTGAACACAGTTCTCAGTACGTTTTCGTTCAAGACTTCATCAGAATGGTTACAGACACAACTCCCTCCCATTTTATACAAAAACCACTTCATCAATAAGTCAATTAGAACAATTAAAACAAGTCATTAAGCTTTTTAACCCAATTAACTCAACCAAAAACTTGCTTGTAAATATAGTGCTTAAACTGCATAAATTTAGACAGTTTGACACTTTGATTTTTGATGTTATAAATTGGTTAATGTAATGAACTTTTAGGTCACTAGATGGAAGCAAAACATTGTTTTTCATATCCTCTTCTTCTCTTTCGGCTGTTCCCGTTTCAGATCATCTGTTTGCATTTCTTCCTGTCCTGTGCATATTGCTGTATCACACCAACCACCTGCATGTCCTCTCTCACCACATCCATAAACTTTATCTTAGGCCTTCCTCTTTTCCTCTTACCTGGCAGCTCCATCCTTAGCATCCTTTTCCCAATATACCCATCATCCCTCCTCAGCACATGTCCAAACCAATGCAATCTCGCCTCTCTGACTTTGTCTCCAAACCGTCCAACCTGAGCTGACCCTCTAATATACTGATTCCTAATCCTGTCCATCCTTGTCACACCCAGTGAAAATCTTAACATCTTTAACTCTGCCACTTCCAGCTCTGACTCCTGCCTTTTTGTCAATGCCACTGTCTCCAACCCATACAACATAGCTGGTCTCACTACCCTCTTGTAGACCTTCCCTTTCACTCTTACTGGTACCCATCTGTCACAAATCACTCCTGACACTCTTCTCCACCCATTCCACCCTGCCTGTACTCTCTTCTTCACCTCTCTTCTACACTCACCATTACTCTGAACTGTTGATCCCAAGTACTTAAACTCATTCACCTTTGCCAACTCTACTCCCTGCATCCTCACCATTCCTCTATCCTCCCTCTCATTCACACACACATATTCTGTCTTAGTCCTGTTGACCTTCATTCCTCTCCTCTCTAGAGCATATCTCCACCTCTCCAGGGTCTCCTCAGCCTGGTCCCTACTCTCACTACAGATCACAATGTCATTTGCAAACATTATAGTCCATGGGGCCTCCTGTCTGATCTCGTCTGTCAACCTGTCCATCACCATTGCAAATAAGAAAGGGCTCAGAGCTGATCCTTGATGTAATCCCACCTCTCCCTTAAATGCATCTGTTACTCTCACTGCAGACTTCACCACTCTCACACTACCCTCGTACATATCATGTACCACTCTTACATACTTCTCTGCCACTCCTGATTTCCTCATACAATACCACAACTCCTCTCTAGGCACCTTATCATATGCATTCTCCAAGTCCACAAAGACACAATGCAACTCCTTCTGACCTTCTCTATATTTCTCCATCAACACTCTCAGAGCAAACATCGCATCTGTAGTGCTCCTTCCCGGCATGAAACCATACTGCTGATCACTAATCATCACCTCTCTTCTTAACCTAGCTTCTACCACTCTTTCCCATAACTTCAAGCTGTGACTGGTCAGTTTTATCCCTCTGTAGTTTCTACTGCTCTGTACATCACCCTTATTTTTAAAAATTGGTACCAAAACACTTTTTCTCCACTCCTCAGGCATCCTCTGACTTTCCAAGATTTCATTAAACAATCTGGTTAAAAACTCCACTGCCATTTTTCCTAAGCACCTCCATGCTTCCACAGGTATGTCATCTGGACCAACAGCCTTTCCATTCTTCATCCTCTTCATAGCTGTCCATACTTCCTCCTTGCTAATCTGTTTCACTTCCTGATTCACTATCCCCACATAATCCAACCTTCTGTCTCTCTCATTCTCTTCATTCATCAGCCCCTCAAAGTACTCTTTCCATCTGCTCAACACACTCTCCTTGCTTGTGAGTACATTTCCCTCAATATCCTTTGTCACCCTTACCTGCTGCACATTTTTCCCAGCTCGGTCCCTCTGTCTAGCCAATTGGTACAGGTCCTTTTCTCCCTCTTTAGTGTCCAACCTTTCATACAACTCTCCATATGCCTTATCCTTAGCCTTCACCACCTCTCTCTTTGTCATGCTCCTCATCTCCTTATACTCCTGTCTACTTACTCACTTTAATATCTTTTAGTTTAACATGTTTTAATATATATTCACATTTTAACATAGATATTTTATTAAATGTTTATGTTGTAATGATTGTTGTATAAATAGAGATTATTATATTTTAAAGGTATGAAATAATATACAGGAACGTTTTTATAGTAATTTTATGCAGTTTAAGCACTATATTTACAAGCAAGTTCTTGGTTGTGTTAATTAAGTTAAAAAGCTTAATGACTTGTTTTAATTATTCTAATTGCCTTATTGATGAAGTGTTTTTGTATAAAATGGGAGGGAGTTGTGTCTGTAACCATTCTGATGAAGTCTTGGATGAAAACATACTGAGAACCGTGTTCAGCGTTATTTTCTACTGGGTGTGCTGTGCTGTGTTATTAAATAACTTTTTGGGTGAGCATCAGCTGTCTGAGTGCTTTCTACCTTTGAATTGCGACTGTTTGGCACTTTGTCTGTAGCTGGTGCTTTATTTTTTTATTATTGTCTTTAAGGACCTGCATCCAAAATCCTACTGTCTACTTATTTCATAACCCCCATTTCAACATATTTTTTTCCACTTTGATTTGTAGTCTTCTGCTTGTGTTGCATATATGAGCCTTAACTGTGTTGCTGTAAAGTATCACTTCATATCTGGTAATCCGAAACCACCTTGTTCTGTAGATAGAAGTAACATATCCCACCCACTTAACTCTTGCCATCTTTCCCTCCAAAATAAATTCCTTCAGTTCTTTATTGTTTATGGACCAGAGCTTCTCCTCTGTTTGATAAAAATATGTCTGACCTGTGTATAATATTAAAGGGACTAAAAACATTTTCACTGCTTGTACCTTACTATCCATATTCATAGTCAAGAGTTTCTAACTTCTCATTTTTTATATGATATTTTAGTCTCTTCCTACATATCCTTGGCTAACATGCTAGAAACCTTTATAATCCAAACAACTAAATATATCATCATATCCCTATGCACGAGAATCGCTGAACCAATTCATGTGTGGGAACATAGTTTACTGATATAACGTTTGATTTATTTTTCATTTATTTTAAAAACTTGAAACTGTCTTAAAATGTCCCATAATACTTCAATATAATTTCCTGGATTTACCAAGTACAAAATAATATCATCTGCAAATAAAGCTAATTTTTCACGAGTACCATAGCTGTTATACCCTCAAATTTTTGAGTCCCTTATTTTCTTTGCCAATGGCTCTAAGTATAAGACAAATAAAGGGGGAATGGGATAATCCCTGCCTGGTTCTTCTGTTTAAACACAGCTTATAAGAGAGAAACCCTCCCACCTTGATTATTGTCTGTGTCCCTTCATACATCTTCCTGAGTAACACCATTATGCTATCAGGAAATGCAAATGTTGACTTTGCCCTACTCTTAAAATCCCAGCTAACTCTATTGAATGCTTTCTCTTCATCAACATCCACCAGCAATAGTGGAGTCATCTTGCTCTTTGCTTCCCCATGTTTTATCATCATTTTGTTAATGTTGTCAGCTGTGTGCCTCCCCTTCACAAAACCACACTGATCCATATCTGTCAATTCTGGCAACACCTATGCCATTCTCTTTGGTAATATAGACAAGACACAAACTTTCTAATCATAATTCAACAATTAAATTGGTCTGTATAAAGATGGGTTTAAAGGATCTTTGCTCTCCTTTTATTTTCACTGAACTACTTGTCACTTCTCCTTTAAGCACTAATTTTACTATTTCTCCATAAAGATCCCTCAAAGTTTACGGTTCACACATTTTCTGATTAATTGGCTGTACATGTAGGCAGTTCATCTGAAACTGCAGAGTTCTGCTGGTAGATAAAAAAGACCAGCTAATTGTTCTGCAATTGCATGTTCATCTCAAATGCTAGATACATGATTGTAGCATACATTTTCACCTGTATGCACTACACCAGGGGAGTCACCATAATTTAATGCACATATATGATCAGTTATTTTCAATCTCTTCCCCCTAGAAGTCCAGTATCGCACCATTATACTGCTTATATCTAGTATTTTATTTATTTATTTACTTATTTATTTATATGTGTTTACGAGCAGTTTACTGATCTCAGTGGGCCATTTGCAGGCACAGCTCAGCTGAATAGGATCACATAAGAAATGAATACAATATATTTAGAGATACAAGGATATGCTAAAAACAAAGATAGACAGATAGATAGATAGATAGAGAGATAGATGCAAGAATATGCTATGACATTTACTTCAAGAAGCAGTTTACAATGTTAAAACATGTATGGAAAAATGGAATTATGCTTAACAGAGCTTTATGGATAAGATGTAGCCATAAAAGACTGAGATGGCTTATGCTACAGAGATAGCAGCATATCATTATTCTTGTTACAGTATAAACTCCAGACACATTAACAGTATAAAAAATACTTTCCTATTTTAACATTATTGACATTAGTCACTGATAAGACACCCTCCACTCACATTTAAAGAACCTCTGCATACTGTACAGGTCTACTTTACAGTGTAACGTGCCCTTGACTTCTAAACATTTATTATACACATATTATTAAGGAAAAAAAAAGTTTTACTTAGTTACATCTTCATTTCCTTCATTATCCTTCTAAACATTAATAAAAAACAGTAAATTATACTTTAGAGTCCTCCCTCCAGTTTAACACAGTCCACAAACTTCCAGTCTTTTCCCCCACTTTTTCCAGAAACACAGTTTTCATGACCAAATTGCATCTTTGGAAGTGGCACTTAATAGTTCATTCATTAATTTCCTGCCTTCACATTCTTGCTGTCCTTCTTCTTCATCATCTCAACTACCCAAACTGGTCACTGGTTTAAGTCAAAGGTCCTCCTGTTTTCTTTCTTTCTTCTAGACACATCCTGAGCTTTTTTCTGTCATTCAATAATTTGTCCTTGGAACACCAGAAACAAATGTTACTGGCAAGTTCTACCTATGGGCCGTGACCTTGGCACAGGAATGAGAAGAAGAATTCCCTTCAAATTGTTGGCTCACTTTATGCTGCATAATATTTTTATTTCCTTCTTCACTTGTTCTGCATCCAAAAATGACTTTGCTCCTTCTGAAAAATTATTCTGATGACAGCTGGATGTAACACTTTGAATTTCACACATCTTTCAACATCCTTCATTTGCAGGAATAAATTTTATTGTCTCCTGCCTGGTGTGCAGGGAAGTGAGTAATCATTTTGCATGAACAGTCTGGTGTCCCCAGTTGACAATAGTTTATCCTTCTGACAACGTTGTGTCAAGAATAGCTTCTTCTGCTGATATAACTACATCTTTATTAGTGTAGGTCTTGGCTTCTTTCTCATGGCGTTATTTGGAGCATAGACACTGAGTGATCTTTCAGTTAACAAATCTTGCTGTAAAATACTAGTTTAGTTGCTTATTTATATTTTCATAAATTCATAAATTTAATGCAGTCTGTTCCTTCCAGTTTCTCCTGTACACCATAAAATCTTAAGTTTTTTGTGTGTGCTCTGTCCTCTAGCTCAGCTAGTTTTCAAAACAGTTCTTGTTCAGAAGTCTCACATTCAGCCAGTCTTTACTTCATTTCATCTTCTGATTTCTGCAGTTTTATTAGTTGATCTGAATAGCTACTTAAAGCTTCTTCTATTCTTTCCATAGTTTTGTTATTTGACTATCTCTAGGATTCATTAAAGCCTACACTATCCCCAGGATTCATGAAGCTTGTGCCAGGTGCAGGCGTAGCGTAGGTGGCATAATGCCAAATATGTCTGCTGAGTGATTCAGGTACGAACCAATCCCACGTGCACTACTGGCGTACACCAGAGCTACGCAGCCCTCAGCATAGGTATGCAAATCACCCCATGCGCAGTGTCGCACCATGTTAATGAAGGCATACAGCGATTCACGAAGTGGCACAGGCGTAGCGCAAGCCCATGGAAATGTAAACCAAAAAACACGGTTTACATTTTCCCAAACAGAACATCGGAGTTATGGAAGCAGACCACACGCATGTATTACAAAGTTAACATATGCCAATGGAGAAATACACAGCCAATGGCACAAGAAAAGATGCACAACACCTAAAAAACAACATTTAATGTCATGTCCACAGTAACGCACACTACAACTGCAGGGCATGTGTGTGCAAACAGGAATACAAAGGAAATATAAAAAAATGGCAGAAAATCGCAATGAAAGACAAATTAGGATTGCACCATAATATGCAATGGTAGGCATGGCACACCACAAGCAAGGTGCAAGGGTTGCCAGGGGCCCGCGACAGTGTTTGGTGCTGTAACTATGAATTAGTAGTCAATGCCATGCAAATGAGGCAGGTAATACTGAATCGCAAACGTCCAGCCGGATTAAGGATGTACCTGACGGCGCAGCGCTATAACACCGAGGAGTGTATCAAAGGTGATACATGACATCAGCAGAGGGGTGTGCCACCATATCAGTAAGCACATTGGAGAAATGCAAATCTGGCCTGGCCGTTGCTAAGCAAAGCTGAAGGAAAGGGGTGGGTAGGAGGGTATAGAACCATTTAGCTGAGAGCACACATGGTGCCCGAAAGCACATGTGTACTGGGATGAACTCGTGCCCAAAACCCGGTAAGCGGATGCACGCGCCGCGAACAATAGCACAAACAGGAAGGTCAGGGGAAGAAAAGAAGGAAATGCAGAAGCAGGGTAATTGGCATAGTAATGAGCAATTAACACCAATCAACACACGGCGGCCAATCGATGGCAGTAGACAAGCCTGCATGCAGAAACCTGCAAAACAGGATAGGGGAGGCATAGGATTGTACAGAAAGGTGTGGAGGACCTGGAATGCAAAGATAGGAGAACTGTCATAGCAGAGCAAAGCAAACCCACAGTAGATTGGCAATAGCACACATTACACAAGATAAGCCAGGTCTAGGAAAGTACAAATGAAAGCAGGCAGCTGGATGCATGCCAGCAAATGGTAGGTGTAACGTGCACAAATGTAAATGGAAGGGCAGGAAGTAATTCACGGCATCCAAATGTAATGCAACACCAAAGGCAGCACAATAGTGGATTCATAAATAAAACACAGAAGATACCCTGTAGCCATGATCATACATACACACCCTAAGACATCATCAGTGTTCACAGCAGAACAGTATAAAGTGTGAAAGCACCCAACACACACCTGTGTATTCCCAAACACCGCACCATAGGTGTAAACAGACGGGGAACTTTTAAAATGTACATGTTGGGAGCTGCCATAGCTGTGATTCATCAGCATGTGTTACAGACCGACGGTGTTGTGGAGGATGATGCTGACAACCACTGTAGGCCTCGGAGGAGGAGAAGACTGTTCAGACCAAGGGTAACCTACCAGAGGCTACATGATCTGGAGCTAGTAGAGCATTACAGGGTGGACAGGGACATCTTACAGCAAATAGTAGAGCTGTACCGGCCACGCCTGAGAACCAGAAACAACAGAGGGGAACCCATCCCAGTGGACACGAAGGTATGTGTAAGCTTGCGAATACTAGCCACAGGTACCTTTCAAAGGCCAGCTGGAGATATAATGGGGATCTCAGAGGCATCGGCATCCAGGGTACTACATCAGTTCCTGGATTCCATGTTACCACATGCCAATGAGCATATACACTTCCCCCGAACTCTGGAGGAGTTGGCCAGCAATATGCGTCACTTCCACCATGTGGCAAACTACCCAGAGGTACTGGGTGCGATAGACTGCATGCACATACAAATTAAGTCACCACCCGGTGAGTATGGTAGGCGCTACACAAACCACAAGGGATTCCACTCCATCAACTGCCAGGTCGTGTTCAATGTCCAGGGCATTATCATGGATGTGTGTGCTGGCAGCCCTGGAAGCTACCACAACTCCCATATCTGGCATGCCTCATAGCTGTATTAGGTATTTGTCAGGGGGGACATCCCACAAGGTCACCTTGTGGGGGATGCTGGCTATGCACTGGAGCCGTGGATGATGACCTCCATCAGAAATGCACACACACTAATGCAAGAACACCATAATGAGGCACGCACACAAACCAGAATCATCGTAGAGCGTGTGTTCGGGATGCTGAAATCACGGTTCCGGTGCTTGGACACATCTGGTGGAGCCTTGCAGTACTCTCCAGGCACATGTGCCCACATCTTCATAGTATGTGCCATGCTACATAATATGATCCTGCGGAAACAGCTGCAGCAGGGTCATAATGGGGGAGGGCCTCACAGCTCACTGCAAGTGCCAAGGCCAACACAGGCACAGAGGGATCCAGACCACGGACACACTGTGCCAGCCCCAGTAGGCAGACAGAGGTGTGCCCAATATGCCTACGCGTAAAGAGGGAACGTATAGCACATACCTTGACAGTGTATGCTCCCACGGACTGACACCCCTCCCCACCTGCCCACAGTAACATGGATGGCACACAAACACGACTACCTGTAAATTGTGATGTATAGGTGGCCCACTGTGGAATCCTACATAGGCAGCCCTCAAACATTGTATACGCAACAGCCATGGGAACACGGAACTGTCAACACTTGAACAGTAGATGCGCCCATCAGCATCTGTCGGTGCTGTGTGTATAGGTTCCCAGGTACATCGGTAGGTACATGCCCGATTGCCAGAGGCAAAACACCAAATGGGGCAAACAGTGACACCCGTCGCCACAACATCGAGTAAGCAACTGTCGCGTACTGGAGCAGAGGCAATCGCGGGAGCACGTGTGTAAGCACTGTCCTACACACAGTCATCACAGATTACCCGCTGCATTACTGAGGGGCTCCACAAAATGTAATCATGGATGTAGTGTCAAGGCAGGGGATGTACCCATGACAGGCAATAGTCACCCCGGCATGCTGCATCCACAGTCGTATGAAGGTGTAGCAAATTATCAGGTGTACCTAATTGTGATATACATACCCAGTGCTGGAGTACAGCCAGTAAACATCACATGGACATACCATTAACTGGACCCATCAAGTTGTAAACTAACGGAGTCATCCATGTGAGTGTAGTGTGGAGTAACTGCTGTAGTGTACTGCACATACAAATTGACATAATTCGTGTACAACCCCCAGATGTCCAAGTGGTACATGCAGTGACTGTCATGCATGTTCCCGGTCCCACATCCCGCAAGGGATGTAACATAATCCCGACGGCATGGGCAATGCAGTCTGGATGCATGTCATCAGAATATGTGTAGCACACGTTAGCAGGAATAAGCGTTGCCCACAGCTGGTAAGTGATGTTTAAATACGACTATACGGATATGCGCGAAACAGGGCTAAGTGTCACCAACCACTGCTCAGATCATGGTCAATGATGTACAGAACAGGTGACACCAGCATTAGTCACCCCTGAACAAATAGCGCCTGCTCTGAAGGGTAAAATGACCACTGCCAGGAGTGGAACAGGCAGTCATGTACACAATCACCCAACACTATTGCTAGGCAAGATGTACGTACGGTAGGGTTGCCACAGTTCAAATGACCAATGTGGGACATATGCCAGATGTCAGCAGGACGACACACACCCGGCCAGGATGAAAACCAGAATGACAGTGTTTTGCATAGATAAAAAGCTTATAGTTTAGTAATGGTCGCAGGTACGTGTTCCGTGTCCTGTAACATGTAGGTGGGTCAGATACAGAATAAGTGTGTCATGCAACTATGACATAAACTATAGGGAATATGTTTGTCCCAAAGTCGCAGGACATTTAATATTTCGCAGGACACAACTACACAAAGAGGGATTGTCCCTCGCAAAGTGGGATGGGAGGTAATCTTAACCTATGGCAGGTGTGTAATGCGACAGGTACAGACACAAACATGCGGAGTCTAGGAAACACAGTATACACTGACAAACACACAATGAAAGGCATAGCATGCCTGTCACCACCCCTGTCCAAGATATATATATATATATATATATATATATATATATATATATATATATATATATATATATATATATATATATATATATATATATATACATACATATACATACATACATACATACATACACATATATATATATATATATATCTACACATATATAATACAGATAGAAAGGGCAATAGTGTGATATATGTTGATATACAAGGGGTCACTGGTATCTGCAAATATATAGATAGGTCAACGACATTCTAAACACCTTTGAGGTACAAATAAACAGGATACCGCCAACTATGGAATGTGTCACACACCGACACGCGTAACCAGGAGGATGAAAGACAGAAAGAACACAGTACTGGAACAGTAGAACCGCGAGCAATAGGGCGATAGTAAGGACATGTAGTCACCGCTGTCAGTGGTGCGGACCACGTAGGTACCGTGTACAACTGCGGTTGTGTGTGATGTAGCCTGTGTATGTGTGTGATGAGGGTGCCATGTGTGTTCCCGTGTGACTAAAGTGTGTCGTGTGTGTCCGCATAGTATGTCTGTAGGTGGCAACTCATAGGTAGATGATTACGGTAGGTGCGGGTATAGCTATCCGTAGACATGCGGTAAACACCTGTCCCACATTGGGAGGGACAGCCCCCCCTGGGCAGGTGTGTCCTGACATGAAACATTAGAAAGGGCAACTGTCCGTGAGTGTAGGACATTAGTATGTCCCACATAATATGCAATAGTTGCAGGAAATACTCATGCCTGTATGTAAGAAACGGAAATGTTACATGCAAACCGATAAGTAGTGAAGGACCAAGAACAATAGGTATGTAATGAGGATAAAAGTATGTGCTATCCTGTGCACTGACCGTGGCCATATGTCAGCCTGTAAACACCACTGTGTGACCCGCAAGTGTCCAACTATGGCCATATGAAAAGGTGGCAAGCCATGTGACAGAGGGTCTGACACCAACACCACTGCAATGACTGCAAATATCTGGGGCAGACATACACGGGATAGTGTTCATTTACAAATATCCCTGCACATATCGCCGTACATCCGGAGGTATGGAAGTATCAACCGCACCTGCATACCATATTGAAACCAATTAACAATGGCCCACAGTAAATTCCCGTAATAGAAGTCTATTAAGTGAAAGCACTGTAATTACGGAAGGGGCCCACACACATATATATGGACTATGTAGAAATGCAAGCCCCACAAAATCGTATATGCTACATACACCCCGCCTACATCCCCCACACTATAAACAATAGCAATACAGACCGTAACCACAGCCCAAACATCTAGTTAGTCAATTACATCTGCTGAACCGTTGACATACCTTGTGAGAGACATTTAAAGGCGCCATGCAAAATTGTATCCGTCGTATAATGGAACAAACGGCGATGTTACAGGTGTTTGCAATAGTCCTTTATCAGATGGGTGGGATGACAGATACAGTCACAGGTAGAATCACACACAATCCATGGGGGACATGACCCCAAAATAGACTTGGCTCTACACAAAGCAGTTGCAATTACACACAACAAAACACAATACAGGCCGCCTCCCTGAAGGCAGGGCAAATGGCCAACGCCCAGGTGGAGAATTCAATTATACCCCACTGCTGCCGTGTAATTGGCGAATGGAGTAGCTGCACAGCTGAAGTGTATGTAATTTGTCACACCGGACCACCAATTGGTGGCAGTAAACCACATGTTGCAGGTATAGACGTATATAAGGATGACTTGCCAGATATGCAAACTGTATGCTCATACCATATAACAGTTGAAAGAGTGATACAGAGGAGCGAGATAGACACGAAACACCAGAACGATATCAAGGTATGTATAACACTAACTGTATGTATAGTATGTTCTGAATTATGTAATGTCAGTGTAAGCATAGCCTGGTTTACAGTAATTAACAGTGTCCGCCATGCATGAAGTGGGGAATGGTATTTATGTAGTGATGTCTTGCTGATTGTACTAATGCTTGTAGAAGATGTGCGTCCAGCAGTGGGCCACATGGTAAACAGCACAGACACCACAAGGGATGCAACATGACGGCGTTAAACAGAACAATGTCATACGACCTGCCGTCAGTGGTAGGGTATATCTAATAAGTACGTGCCATAGCAGGGGATAGTATATGTAGATATACTGTAACAGTATGCATGTGTATGGGCATATAATGTCAATGACATGTCTAAGGTGGACCCTCTGTTCAAGTAATGGTTGAATTATGGGATACCATGTAAAACATGTGTAATGTATAGTACAGTAGATTGATACGTCTGATATGTTACACAGGAGAACAGGCATATGATGCATAACAAAGGTATCATATAGTGATGTGAGTACTATGTAATTAAGATATGTATAAACAGTTATGATGAAATAAGTATGTACTCCACTCTGTGCATTTTCAAAGGACGCAAACATTACTCCCATACTAGAATAGCAGAAGAGATGTGACAGACAAACATGAACATGATTGGCGTGTACAATAACAGTAGACATATGGCCTATAGTCACGGGACATTGTAATAGTGTGACAGCCAATCTAACTGGAAGGGCTATACCAGTAACCGTGCACAAAGGACATGTAATAGCTGCACAGGTTCATAGTGATGTACCATGCAGTGTGGCAAGTCAATGTGTAACAACAACTACAGTGTGCACACCAGTGGCACCCCTCCAGGGTAGTGTCCTGTGAACAGAAGAGCCATGTGTAACCTGCATCACTGCACAGTACAGCCACTGCGGTGATCCCTGGCGTACATGTGTCCACCATCCAGCAAGCGAGGTATCATATGAACACTGCTACTGACTGTCCATGTGTGATGTACATAGGAAACATGTCCCAAAGCATGGTGAGTGTCCAGTCTGGGAATGCAACCCCCAAGCACATGCCACACACAGTTGCGTGTGTGCACATATTCATGAGCATCATGGTCATAGTGGCTATTGTGTATGTCGTGTATGCGGAGTATATACATAAACATATTTGCAGACATGGGCCCTGTCTTTGCAGCAGATGTCACCCCTGAGTATGTAGTCTGCAAATGTGTACAGATGTGGTGTCTGTACATAAGCCGCATACATTACCAGTTATAGCTCAATAAACATCATGGCATTTTAATGTTGGGGTATGTAAAGCGGTTGTGTAAGGTACACCCTATGTGGGGTGTTGTACCCATGGATGTGTGTATATGTCCGGTGTTCAGAGGTACAATGGGTGCCTATGTACCAGCTACACACCCAGGACAGACATGTGTGAACACATAGAAGGATATCCATGCCACAGTGGCAATGTGGTAATCACAGGAGTGTGTGAGACATACATGTGTCTTACACACATGTACAATGCAACATGTATGTAGGGGAATAACACCTATGTGATAACCAGTGGGAGGATGGTGTACTGCAAAGGTGATGTTCACACCAAGTGTCATGCAGGTAGAGGCCATGATGTTCATATCGGTATCTGTCACAGTGACACCTGTATGGATGGGGTCTGTATCAGCTGGTGGAGCAACAATGGTGCTGGGTATGCAGTGGTCTGTAAAGCTAGGCAGGGAAGTCCCCTCAGTGGTAGCCTGTACCTCAGGGAAGCATATACCGAACATGAGGGCCCCATGACTGAGGACTGTGGTAATCCAAGTGTAACTGGATTGCAGTATGTGATTTGGTATGCCACCCTCAGTGTGTGTGTCCCATCCATTAGCCACATTGCATAACATCCGGAGACATATGTTGTGATGTGCAGGAGGATGTGTATGTAGTCAATACCAGAATGGAGAATGGTGCTGAATGGCAGGGAGAGGACAATGCAGGCTGTGTGGACACCCGTGTCATCATCAACAACTCTGGCAACTGTAGGAAAGGTGTTCAACAGGTGTAGGAGGCATGCAGTGGCCCCAACAAGACCAACCCAACTGGCATCAAAGGACTGGAGCACAACAGAGACTCGACGAATGATGTCCATGATGATGTGCCCAATAGCCGGGCATAACAGACCAGTGAGGTGTGTAGGGCAATAGTCCCAGTCATGCAGTGTGGTGCCACCTGTAAGGAGTGTTACTGTCTCTGTGTGCCAGTCAAGGGCCACAATGTCTGGTACAAGGCTATTACTGAATATGCTGTCCCAGTGGGGAGACATGCTGTTCAGAGTTCTGTGGACATCACAGCCTGGGATATTGCAGGGTGACAAGGGGCCTGTGTCCTAGGACATATAGAGTGCAGGTCAGTACTGTGTAGGTGTGACTGCAGGTACACCGCAATGTACCTGCAAGGAATGTGGCCCTGCAGGGAGTGAGAGGGTGTAATGTTAGCAATGAAGCCATCAGACAGGATGTTGCCAACATCACCTGTTACTGTCATGTCCCAGAGTGACAGTTGTATGTGTGAACAGATGTGGGTATTGCATACGACTACTGACATACCACCATAATGCCCTGTGATACATCTCGGAATGTGTTGCAGTAATGTGTATGTAGCTAGTTATGGTGTATGTGATATGGGATCCTGTGGCCCTACTGAGGCTGACCAGTGAGTCACCCCGCCCATGGGAATGTACACCACTGTGTAACAGCCCCCACCTGTTGTTGTAAAGTATGTTCATGGGACTGCACCCCCAGAGTGTCGTCTGTATTCTGGTGTGTACCTGCATGGCTCTGTGTGAAATAGCATGAATCACATTGTCGTGTACATGCTATTGAAGTGCACTGGGGTATGTCTCAGTGTTTGCATGTGCATTGTCCACCTGCACGTGTGTCACAACAACAACTACCGCTGTCATACGACATCTGTAGTTGGTGGTGTAGTACTTATCTACTGTGTATGCCATGAAGTGTGTGGTGCCGGTATGTGGCTAACAAGGGTGGGTAGCAGATGTTCGGATTCCACCAATGAGGGGATAACCGCAGGTGTCGAACAGCAGTCACATGTTGGTAGTGTCCATGTGAAGGATACTGTTGGTCTTGGAGGTGGTGTATGGGTCGAACCAGCTGAGCGGAGATTATGACTCACGCACAGTGTATGCCTAATGTGTCAGTACATGTGCGGCTATCACAGTTAGGTGTGGGTTACTGTCAGTCTCACATTAGTAGCAGCAGTAGTTCCGGACACAGTCATATGCACGTAGAGCACCTGTGATGCATTGTGCAAAGTAACCAGCCAGGATGTGTGTACAACATAGTGGAATATGGGGACACCTCAGCTGTGGGTGTGCCAGTCCAGGTACGTGCCTGAGAGGTACAGTCTGTCTATACCCAGTCATTGCAGGTGTGCTCTGCAGAGCCAAGAGGCAGGTCCCAGTCACTGCAGAGATATTGCAGTGGTGCAGTATCAGGTGTGCCTTGCCTACGTGAGTCACAGAGGATGATGTCAAGCATTGTGTGACATGACGACATGCTTCACTAGCCTGTTCCCATTCTGGTGGTGACTGTTATTGGGCACTGTGCAAGACAGGCAGTATAAAAGCAGCAAGACTTAACATGTGATCAGTACTCCCAGGGCTGACAGGTGCAGGTCAACTGTGCCACAGCATCATGTTGTTTGGCTGGGTCTGTCAAAGTGGACGTATACTAGATACCTGTGGAATGACAGCAGAAGCAGGGACAACTGTTGGGAGTGACACAGTCATTCGTAGTACAGTGGTAACAGGTCCGGATGAACACAAAATGCTTCCCAGGCATGGACCACACCAGCAGGGCGACAACACTGGTGGGCTATTGCATGTCCCTGCACACGTAGTCTGTGCCCTGAGTGACAACGTCTGTTACAAATATGGAAGGGGAGTCGCATCGTACCTGCTGACTTGTGACATGTGTGCATAGGTTATGTTGCAGAACCAGTTACTGGACAGCAGGATGTAAGTGACTATCGCCTTGTGTAGCCTGCTGAGTGGAACAACAGTGTGACTGCTGACAGTCACCTAAGACAGGTGTGTTGAGTATGTTATGACACCCTATTGGCTGTATGTGATGGGCACACATGTCTGTGGGCTATAGGTTGGTGTGGTTGCGTTTGGCGATGTGGGCTGTTGTCGGTGCCCACACAGAGTATGGAGGGGTACTGTACAAGGTGTCTCCGTATGTGTGGCCTGTGGTGGAGATCATGTGGGACCATGTGGTGTGTGGGGTGCATTGCCAATGTTGCACAACCCCACATGACTGTCAGGTGCAGTCAGGGTTGTTGAAAGTATAACCCCCAGCAGGGCTGCATATGTGCATCCCCCACAGGCTGTACTGTTGTATGTTGGGAGGTGTGCATTGACTGTGGACATGAAAATAGCTCTATTGCCACATGTACAACATAGTCATCATAGTGACAGGCAATAGCACTGGTACGTGCCAGTTGGACATGCCTGTATATAAGTGGTACATGGCAGGTGGACAGGCCATAGAAACCACCATGTCTCACGAGGTATGTGAGTGATGTGTGTACGACAGCTGTTGTACAGTTATCAAGCTGGAAATGTATGGACAGACAGTGTACCTGTGAGGACTGGTGTGAAATAGGTGCTAAACTAAGCAGTAGCTCATAACGTGCCAAGAAGCTCTGAACAAGTGCTGAGCATGCCCACACATTACAGATAGGGTGTTGTATACTATCAACCCACATGTGTTGACAACAATCATGATTGGTGGCACCACATAAGAACACTGCCGGGTATGGTCTGCAGGTTCATGAACCATTATCAATGTAGATGTTAGCAGTACAGATGTACAAGACAGTATGGATGTTCAGCTACAGATGCCTGTGTATGTCACAGGAGTGTTCTACTAGTGGCCTGTTGACAGACTCACAACTACCAAAGGTGCTACAGTGACATGTGCATATCACACGGTGTCAGCTACAGTAAACCAGAGTTAATGTGTTGTACCCCACCTGCATTGTAGCCCATGCCACACAGACAAATGTCAGTCATCTGTGTATGTGATGATGTGAATGGCCATGACCTATGGGCAATTGTTGCCACAGTGTTGTGAATAACATACACAATGGGCTGTGTGTGTGATGTGTGTGACATATGTGCACATTCTGGTGGATAATATCAGCAATGACACCAGTAGGGGAATACCCCTGTACCCATTAGGAAACACCTAGGCTGTGGTCAACAGTATGGACGCTGTGTTAGGGATGGTGTAGTGTAGTACACCTCCCTGAGCTGGAGACATCTCCCTGGCCCTTTAGGTAGTCATCCAAGGTACCCATGACATGACAGGGTGGTATCCATGTGCATGGAGATCATTGGACAGGCATACACAGCACCCATGTGACCAATATTGGAATACACATCACCCTCCAGGGGTAGGGCCCATGCGTGGATGGCCGATACCAGCCTCCACAATACTCACCTCCAGTATGCAGCATGCTATCCACCTTGCATACAGACATATGCGACACTATGCTGTTAGACATGCTACATGTCCATAGCCTGATCTGAAAGACATACGTCATGGACAACCACTGCCCTACGACTAGGATGGCCACATGCTGGACAGATCCCTGTGCCATACCTGTGACATACTCCCACCGTACCATGCAGCCCTGTCCACATAGCTGCACATATCACCACTGCCATACATGGTGTGATGGCCATATGGTAGATGTAGTATCATCTATCTGGATCAGTAATGTGTCACTGATGCCTCTCGTGGTGGCGTAATGGGTGTCGAATACAGCTAGAAAACCCAGCCCATACATGCTATAGCCGATAACCGTACCTGCAAATGACATCCTTCTAGCCATTGTCCTATGTCTATCACATGTGCAACACAGGTGATCCGTGGCAGGATGTTGAACAGCTGTGCAGTGTAGATGTCTATGGAAAAACAGATGCATGTACAGGTTTCCATGCGTACTTCGTGCATTGTCACTGCCCAAGTCCAGTAAGGCTGTGTCTGTGTTGATATGTGACATATCCACAGCATCTAGGTCAACAGCATTACCATGGATACATCAGGCATGGGTAGATAGGTAAGAACACCAGTGCATGCAAACAGACATGTCCACATGGAGACTGACGTCACATGCAGTAGGAACACTAATGAGGTGACACACATATATGGGGATGATATCTAATGCATACTGGGTGTTACATGTGTGGGACACATACATGCCAGTCGTGTTAGTGTCATGTTGATTTGCAAAGATAACTGTGCAAATGTACTAGAATGTATGTGCAGCATTATCACTGTACATGTCTGTAAATGTGACCTGTCACCTTCATCATGTCTTACAGATAATGCCGCATACACGCCTACCAGCATATAGCCGACAGGAGGATGATGTCGTAATACTGTACCTCCATGAGAACTATGAGGCTTTATTTAGCCACATGCCACAGCATGCACAGTAACAGGATGACCTGTGGCAGGATCTTCGCAGGAGGGTCAACGAAGTGGGCGGCCACAACTGCACCTACCAGCAGGTGTGCAGACACTGCGTGGACCTCATACATCATGCAAAACAGCGTGCCACTGTAATCACCAGAGAACAAGGTGGTACGGGTGGTGGGCCACCAACCCAGCCTCCACTCACACACACACGGAGGAACTACTGGCCAGTCTGGGAACACCCTCGGAACAGCCCCCACAAACAGTAGCTGCCATCGAGGAGGTGGGTGTCTCCCAACCAATGAGCCTGGAGCTGCCTGGTAAGTCAGTACTGAACATATGGCCAGTATATCCCACATATGTGCATGTGTCAGTGTACATCATGTAATGTAACAACATATGCAAGGTATGTGGACACACATGCTTTATGCTACCCTGTGTATGCACCATACCTCTGAACTGTACAGGTAATTGCAGGATGTCCAGATGTCTGCCTCATATTGTCGGTGTGTTCCCCTTAATATCTGTCCCTTTCTGGCAAATAGCTGAGGAATGGAATCATTAAATGATGACATACAGTTGTGTTTGACTGCACATTCCGTTGCAAACTCATGTGCATGCAAACCTATTGGTCTATCAAATATCCAGGTTAGTAAGAGCAATATGTCACAGATGTCCCTATATGTCCCCCATCATAGTAGGCTTTGTCCACATTTATTGTTCTAAGAGGTTGAGAGGTATGGTATGCACACATGTGCTGACTATATGCTATTGTACAGGCAAATGTGTTAACCTGCACTGTGCACCCTATGGCTGTCATACAGTCATGGATAATGTTCATACTGCTGTGTCACCCTATACAGGTACCACTGGCGTGCCGCACAGACAAGACTCCATTGCGGGTGAGTCTATCATCAGTATCAGGCATGTCAAAGCATAGATCTATTCGCCATGTGGCCAGTTAATACATGGATATACAGGTCGCATCACCCATCATCCACACAGGCCACCCATGTGCAATATATACAACTGAAATGATACACAAACATGAAACTGTCCAGCTGTGCATACAACGGTGGAGGTGTTCTACAATAGAGGCATATGTACTATACAGTGGAACAAAATGTGTGGTACACAAACCAGTACCGCACAGTGAGCTGTGATATGGGCAGACCACAGGCGTCACCATTGTGTTATATGCCCCTGCAATGGTTTCACACATTGTGATGTTCCATCCGACATGTCCAAGACACGTAGCGTTTTGGTTGCAATATTGTCACAATTCCCCATAACCCATACCCCACATACTTCACATACACCTGTTGTCTGCATAGCCCTGTGGATGGTGACATAACCAACATCTATGGGTGTATGTCATATGGGACAACACAGACATGTGTGATAGATGGCCAGAGACATGTAGCCACACAGAAGATGGGATGTGGATACACCCTGTCCCACTTTGTCCACACATGGTCCAAGTACAGCCATACTACACCGATCATACAGGTGATGTGGTACGCTGCACAACATAACTGCTTGTGCACAGCTAGTGGAGGTGTCAGTGACATGTACCTCATAAGATGTGTTGAACATGATGCCTGTGTCACAGCATGATGGTAGTCACCTTCACAGATTCCACTGACAGTGACACCAGGCCACAGAAACAGTACTTTTCCCCCCTGCTGTAGGACATCACTGTTAGCTGTGCACCATGTGTGCGTGGTACATCAATGTCATGTGTGAAATGGTGACATGACAGGTCCACTATGTGTGGACATGGTTGCTAGGCAGCTAACACTCTGTAGTCATCATGCAGGGGTGTCATCTGTATGTCCTCCAGTGACCTCTCACATGACACAGCATGGTTGGGTGTGAATATACCACAGCATCATAGGTAACAATCCACAGGTATGTCATGGGTATGCATGCAGTTCTGGATATGCAATGTGTACATAACATGCACTGTTTAGCAATATAGACGCCTCATGATGCCATGCAATGGCACAGTGTCTATACATCACACTGTACAGCAATGTAGACGGCCCAGTCCCCTACCATGCCCATGCACATTTGCTCAACATGCATTCTATCTGTAGGACATATGGACAACACCGCAATGTGATTCCCAGTACAATGCTGTACATGTGTCACAACACCATTGTGTCAGGCATGCATGCATGTTAATGAACATGCCAGCAGATTACATGTCAAGGTCACGTCAGCCATGTGTACTGTTATCCTGTTCTGGTCCACATGGTGTATCATGGGGATGCATGCATACTACCATAATCATGTGAATTTCATGGATAATGTTATGACACCTGCCTGCTGTAGTGTGCATTACAGGGGGTATGCTTACAAACACTATTGATATCTGAGCTGCAGCTCAGATATCACAAGCATGCTGCATGCCATCTGTAATCTCACATGCATGGTGTGTCAGTGTGTGTGTTAGTGCATGTGTCGGTGTGTGTGTGTGTGTGTGTGTGTGTGTGTGTGTGTGTGTCAGTGTGTCTATTGTAATGTAGACTATTTCTTTGCATTCACAGGTGATGTAGGTGCGTTACCCCCCTGCGGTCCATCTGATAGTGTCCCCACAGATGCTAGCAGTGATGAACATATACACGAGGTACAGGCAGGGATGTCAGGGGCGGAATCTGTGCCAATGGTTGCCATCCCAGCTATGTCCCCCTCTTCCCCGCACACAGTTCAGCTGCCAACACATACCGCATCTTCAGTGGCCATAGAGGAAGGACAGTCATCATTTGCTGGTGTTGAACAGGAATGTGTGGTGGCTACAGAAGGTGTGTCTCCACACCATGGTGGCAGTATATTGACTGCAGATGTGCCACACAGGCATGTGGCTGGTGCTGCTCGTAGGAGGACCTCTGGCAGACATGCACCTGCAGGACATAGCGCAGCAGCTGGGATCACCAGACATATGTTCCAGACTGTAACGGCGGCACAGGCACGTGCTGAATGGCAGAACAGAGAAGGGCAGAGGCTGCAGAGGGCTGCTATCAGTACCCTAAACAACAACATCCAGGCATTGGCAGGTGCTTAACAGCAACTTGCTGATGTTCTGGACAGGCGATTGGGTGACATGGTCAGAATCCTCGACCGTGGCATGGCAATCTGTGAGCGTGAGCTGTCTGTGCTGGAACATCTGGTAGGGGTGAGGCATAGGACATATGGACGTAGGCTAGCTACACCACCTAGTGCAGGTCAACACGAGCGTGCCACCTCACATGGCTGCTCCCATAGTGCCGGTAGCAGTAGCAGTGCAGCTGGTGCTGCGATGTCCACACCAGGTCACAGCAGGCCACATGGATGTGGCCCTGGACGTTCCCGGTGGGGACATGGTTCCAGTGGTCATGTGTCATCAGACAGTAGCCATTCTGTACCTCTGCCTGGTAGTGCCTGTGCAACCCCTGTCAGGCACAGGACATGTGTCCGTGTCCGGTTACAGTGAGCTGTACAACCTGGTCTGTACATTCTGGAGCTGTCCATAATACCCTTGTGTAGGCCTCACAAATGACAGAACTGTGTGCACACATACACGCACACAGCGAACACAACTGTAGGGCTCCACAACACCCACATACATATGGAACAGACATGTCCATTCAAATCACTGGCCCTTACCCGCACACATGATGTCATCCATTGGTGCAGCCTATGCTCCTGGCAAACAGTATCACCCTGTGCATAGGATGAAGCCTGTGCCACATCCCTGTCATCCACACCATCGGTGCAGGGATATGCTCATATGGTCTGATGCACAGGTTGAACAGAATAGTGAGAGGTGTATCTAACATTACTTGTGTATGCATATTGTGGGATGTGTATGTTGTATTGGTCGTGTGTGAATACTGAGATGTGGGAGGTGTATCTAACATTACTTGTGTATGCATATTGAGGGATGTGTATGTTGCATTGGACGTGTGTGAATACTGAGAGATGTGTATGTGACATCAGAGGTGTACTGTCAACATGCACCAGTCATACCATGTAGTCCAGGTGCAACATGCATTGTGATATGTTCACAGTATGTGTCTTGGTTACAACAGTAACAGCATGTTGGTAATGCCCTGGTTCCCTCCTTTGGTGTACTGGCATGTGCCTACAGGTAGCAGTGTTTGCAGTCCCCCATGTGTAACTGTGGATTACTCACAGGCACATATGGCAATATCAGCACGCTAAACACACCCTCAACCCAACTGTTGGACAGTTGAGCATGACACAGATGTCCGAACATGACACAAATGTCCACACATATACTGCACCTGAAGCATGTGGTCAGTTGAACAGGCTACAGTGGACAGAGATGTGACATATATACCAGGAAACATTACAGGTATGTTGACATGGTGCAAGGGTTGTACACAGCAGTCAGGCCAATGATGACGTTAGAGGCCACCTGATAGCATGAGGCCACACTGTGTAGCAGTAATACCCTGTCACAGTACAGGTACATGGCCACATTCATGGGGTCTACAACACTATAACACACCCCATAGTGTTCATGTGTGGACCCTTGCCTATGTGGTCATCACCCTCGCAGTACTTTGCACCCATACGACGTGGCACAGAGAAGGGACATGCACAGGTAGCCAGTATGGCTGGGACCGATGGCATCAACAGGGTAGTAGACTGCATCACCATGAGGGGTTAGTGATCCTGTTTCCACAGTATGGTAGCATACACCCTCACACCAAGCACCAGACAGCCATACATACATACATGCACACACACACTGTGGTGACCAGATATGTGTGTATGGATAGCCGATGTGTGTGATGCACCACACCTGCCAACCTCATGCTTTCCACACTGCAGTATGTACAGATCTGTACAATGGTGTACAGGGATGTGTTACATCTGGGACATAGTCCCCACCATATGTGGCATGTGTGGTCACACAAGCGGACACACATGACAGTGCTGGGAATGATACATCTGCCATATGATGATCTGTTAGACATGCAGCGGTACTGTCCGCAGTATGTGTACCAACGCTATGTCTGGCAATTGTGTGGCTATGTGCACATGGGTGGATGTCAGTGATACAGGTGTCACATGACATAGAGTTGGCTACACCTGACCGCTGTGTATGCATTAAGTCATCACCACCAAGTAACAGTGACATAGTGTACTGTTTGCACATGGCATGGTAGGGTGGCGTGTGACACACCTGTGAGCCATCCCCGGCACACATACATCTACACAGGTGGATCATCACTTTATGTACACACATCCCTCCATAAGTCATGTACAACCAACTGTACTGTCTGTATGTCACAATATACAGGTGTCAATGATGGGGCTGCATTGCAACTGAATGTTGTAGTTGGGCACAGCTGTGGTACGGACATCGGCCACTGCACATGCATGGTTGCTGCATGCACAGTACAGATTGTACATGTGCATTGGTCCTACATGTGTCTCCTGTAGCCATGTTTGTATGCATTGCTATTGGTGGACATGTGGATTGACATACATGACACATGGACTGTGGTATGATATCACGGATGTCATGGGCGACTACTACAGGGGAATGTGTCCTCTGACATTGCTACCTCCTGTACTGTGAGCATTCAACAGACATGGACCCACCTTCCATTTGCGTGTGTATGATTGCTTAGGCCACTGTTCTGCACGGGGGACAACAAAGGCTTAGCTATGTACATATGTGTTGTGTGTGGTCCATGCACACATCCACTACAATCACATGTTTGACATATCCAAACATGCGTGTTCGTTGGTGTACAGCAACACTCATGTGTTACAGCTGTGTAACACCCGGGGCCCCTGGTATGTCTTGAGCTGACCTGGTCATGTATAGTGGTATACTTGCAATGCATAACACCTTTTGGAACCCTGTCAGTACATGTGTACCCTGCACAGTTGCTGTAGACCTCTGTACAGTCCAGTGGTCATGTGCCACATGGTGTTGTGGTAATGTATGGCTGTGTACTGCTGCAGCAACGACATGTTGATGTCTCGGGGGCTACAGTGTAGACTGTGGTGTGTTCATCTGGGATCTGCACCTGTGACAGCTGTGATGGCAGTTGAGCGTGTGCTGGTCACTGCATGTGTGTGACCGCTCTGTGCATGGTGACAGTTATGCCTTACTGTGCCCTTCCGTGTCTAGACTCTATCTGCATGCAAGATGGCCCTTTGCAACTGCTAAGTGTGTGAGCATGCCCAGTACGCTGTTGTTTAGATGGACACACATGACAGTCCCAACTGAGCCCTTGCGAGTTGAGACTCCGTCTGCATGCAAAAAGGTCCTTTGCAACTGCTGAGACTCCGTCCGCATGCAAGAAGGCCCTTTGCAACTGCTAAGTGTGTGAGCATGCCCAGTACGCTGTTGTGTAGATGGACACAAATGACAGTCCCAACTGAGCCCTTACCAGTTGAGACTCCATCCGCATGCAAGACGGCCCTTTGCAACTGCTGTGTGAGCATGCCCAGTATGCTGTTGTGTAGATGGACACACATGACAGTCCCAACTGAGCCCTTGCGAGTTGAGACTCTGTCCACATGCAAGATGGCCCTTTGCAACTGCTAAGTGTGTGAGCATGCCCAGTACGCAGTTGTGTAGATCGACACACAGTACAGTCCGAACGGACGTGTATTACTAAGCGTGTGGCCATGCCCAGTGACACCTTGTGTCGGTGATGTCCCTCTGTGCATGGCCGTTGACATCCTGTATAGCCATGGTGTTCATCCAGCCAACAGATGTCCATTTTCAACGTCACGATGGATGCCTACGGAGTACACACTGGACGATTATCTTGAAGGGTGTACTGTCTGTGGGGCGTCCCGTGACTGTCATGTTGTCGTGGTGCACCGCACATCTTATGTTGCCACGATCACACCACTGCCGTGTGTTTGTCTATGTGTACCGTGAGACAGTAATATGTCTGTATGCTTTCAGACTGATCACTCTCTATACAATCCCTGTCGGCGTCCTTGTCAGTGCGGATGATGACACACACCTAGAAGTATGCCTCTGGGACTGCTGTGTTTAGTAATCTCGGTAGCGTGTTCTGTAAATGCGTCATGCTATAGTGTGTTAGGGTAGTTAGGTGTATGTTCGACTCCCAGCCCTGTCAAGTGTGTGTGTGTGTGTGTGTGTGTGTGTTTGCGCACATGCTCCCGACTGATTGGGGACTCGGTCTTGATTTTAGACGCCGCACACCACAGCAGTTTCCTACCAACGTCTTTGTCTTTGTGGATGACACGCACCTAGATGTCTGCCTCTGGGACTGCTGTGCTTAGTAATCTCAGTAGCACGTTCTGTAAATGTGTCATGCTGTAGTGTGTTAGGGTAGTTAGGTGTATGTTTGACTCCCAGCCCTGTCAAGTGTGTGTGTGTGTGTGTGTGTGTGTGTGTGTGTGTGTGTGTGTGTGTGTGTTTGCGCACATGCTCCTGTCCACCTGGGGACTCAGTCTTGCTTTTAGATGCCGCACACCACAGCAGTTTCCTACCGACGTCTTTGCCTTTGTGGATGATGACACGCACCTAGATGTCTGCCTCTGGGACTGCTGTGCTTAGTAATCTCGGTAGTGCGTTCTGTAAATGCGTCATGCTGTAGTGTGTTAGGGTAGTTAGGTGTATGTTCGACTCCCAGCCCTGCCAAGTGTGTGTGTGTGTGTGTGTGTGTGTGTGTGTGTGTGTGTGTGTGTGTGTGTGTGTGTGTGTGTGTGTGTGTGTGTTTCCAGCTGCATGACAACAGTACATTGCTTTTACAGTATTCACTCTCCATAACATCCGTGCGGCATCTTTGCCTTTGATGCTGCTGTCTGCAGGCTAGACGTGTGCTTGTGTGAACCATGTGATCCACTGATCATGGTAGCGTGTTTTGTAACTGCGTAATGCTGTTGTGTGGTACAGTGCTTACGTTTATGTTCTGCTCCCAACCCTGCCACGTGTGTGTGTGTGTGTGTGTGTGTGTGTGTGTGTGTGTGTATCTATCTACATATATATATATATATATATATATATATATGTATGTATGTATATATATATATATATATATATATATATATATATATATAGTATATTGTATATAGATATGTATGTTGGGATTATTACTCTTGAATGTGCTGCATTGTCTGTACGTGAGCACCTTGGATGTATGTACATCTGCTATGGCTCTGTGATAGTGCACATACTGTGTGCTGTAGTGATCGTGGGTTATACATGTGTAGTGACCGGTTACTGTGTTGCTGGGTATTACACGGGCATTGGAAACAATGTTAGTGCAGCATCTTTGACTGATCGTATGCAGATCTCGGCAACAGTCAGCAGTGGTTATTACAATGGAGTGTGAGTATGGCTCATATCCATCTGTAGTAACTGTCAATTCTATGCACCTCAGGTTAACATTACAGATGCATGTTTATCCACAGGTTGTGGTACAGATCCCAGGACTGTATGTGTAGACATTGACAGGTGCAGGACTGGGTTGTGTTGGATGCATGGAGGGGTGTACATGGCCAGTAATGGGGATCTCTACACAACCTCCTGTATATGGCTGACACATGCTGTACCTGTGTATATGCAGACACACACCCTTACCACAAACAGCTACGGCTATCACATACACACACCCATTGCACCACCACTGGGCCATGCAATAACCATTGTCCCTCACACACACACACCTACGTGTACATTGGATGGCTCTATGACAGCTCTGGACATGTTAACAACACACCCTGCGCATATGATGTCACCTGTGCCACCACCTGTGATGTGTAACATTGATGCAGGATCTGACTAACCTGGTGGTGCTGCACATGGTGGCTTTATTCCACTGTATTGATGTTAGCATGCTGTTAACACACAGTGTGTTACTTCCAGGTGTATATCAGCAGGCATGATGCATTGCAGTTATGACCATCACTGTAGCATAGTTTACAGCACTGTTACTTCTGATGATGTATTCTCCATCCATGTGCCATTTCACTGATGTGTGTAGTATTGGCAGCATGTGTGTCTGTGTGTGCAGTACGTGTGTGATGTGTGTAGTACACATGCATACATGCTTACAAACGTATACACGACATTACACGGGCTTCACCATTCGTACACTAGCTTACTCGTTCTTCCACACTCCACACGGGCTAACACGCGTGCACACATGCTTACTCGGGCTTTCTGGCGCACACAGGCGCAGACACACTGTGGGCAGGTTTGCAGGTCACATTGGTGGTATCCATGGCATACGCTGTCAGTCTTCTGACGTTCCCCAGGATAGCTCATGACACGCCTCTTCCACTGAGTACTGATAGCACACGTGACACTGCTCCGGTGAGGTTAGTGTTTTATACATACACACTCATGTTGTCACCTATCTTCTACTCTAATAGTCCCCTTAACCTACACTACACTGTAGAAGCTTGGCCCATATGGCATGACATGTTGTGATTCACTATCCTCAGCCTCACTTGCCTCACATTGCCTACAAATGCTTCGTTACATCTCTGACAGAGCGCTTCCACACATAAGAACCAGTACGCAGTAGCCATGCTGTCTCCAGCTTGCCATTCATCTGCATGGCGTACTAACATCTAACTAAACCTATATTTTGTATGTATATTATCCATATGTCTTGTTTTGAATCTCAGCGTGTTCTCGTGGCACTGCGCTACGCTTCCACACCAGGGATCAGGGGAGAACAACTACTGATTTATTGATATCCAATGGACAAAGCCGCCACTGGCCTTGGACTTGGACATTGGCATGCTTCTTCGACTGTATTCATACTGTATTTGCAGCTGTCATTGCTCCGTTTAGCAACGTTCAAAACCTTAGTCGCATAACATCCGGGTACATTTCTGCACATAACTCTGCTCTTGCACGGACAGCTTACTGTTTCATGTATCGCATAATTACATCATTTGCATAGCTTACACATACAAATGGGGTATGTTGCAAATCCTAACATTGTCCATGCAATGTTTGTGTTACGGGCGGTCTTGCATGCCTCTACGGGTGTTTGCTGAATAGCCTGGCAGTCATCTTTCCTTGCTGTACTCTCACTCAATCCATAAACGCCGGAGGCTTCGTGTATCATGGCCTAAGCTTTGCTGTGTGCTATGTCTATTTGTGGTGTATACATGGCTGTGGGTATGTCCCACTGTCATCATTGCTAAAGGTGACGCCCTATAGGTATTTCATGTAGACTGCTGTGTCATTTGACATGTCAGCACATACCTGCGGACAGTACTGAACTTCCTACTGCAGCGCTTTTCATACCTTCTGAGTTATCTTGCGGTCGATAATGCTGTTTCCTCAGACATGTATCTGTTTCTGATCATACCTATCAACCTCCTAGTGCAAGACATCTGTACAAAGCCTAACATGATGGGGGGACAGATAGGGGCAGATTCTACATATTGCTCTTACAAACGTAGATAGTTGACAGTATTATAGGTTTTGCATTAGTATGACCTTTCTGAGGGATTTGGGGTCTTAAACTCATATGTTTATCATTAGTTAATGACGTCAGTTCTCAGGTATTTGGCAGACAGGTACAGATTGTAAGAGGAACACACCACACATATGAGGCATACATCTGCACATTCATACAGTTCCGAGGTATGTTTCTGATACTGGACATCAATTTTCTTACACCAATACACACAATACATGGCACCATCACAGGCCAGTTGCCATTACATTCCTATTGCAGGACACACCCACCCACAGGGTTATATTCCTCACACAGGCCAACAGGTGCTTATCCACACTAATTATTCTGTCATGTACCTTATGTGTACGCCGGTATTTGTGCTTTCCGTCAGTGGCAGAGCTCACATACGAGTATGGGGGACTGGACACTGTATCGGTGACACTGCATGACACCCTGAGGGACACATGTCTTTTGAGTCTATTAACCTTCCACATTGACTTTCACAGGCCATACGTTGTCATTCACATTTGTGGAAAAACATGCTTATGACTTGTACATGTTTTGTCATTTGTCCTGACATCTTTCTTCTCACCTGTCCACCTAGTATCACTAGTTCTGTACATTTAATTAGGATGGGTTACCTTCATACCTCTCACCTGTACACATTATGGGTATACGCCCCGGGGTTTGACCTATGATTCTGTTACATTTGTCATGATAATGTGCCTTTCTGGTAGATTTCTGGCAAGGCATGACGGACTGTGCGGTTAGGTAATCATGACTGACATTTCTATTTCATGATTACTAACTCTCATAACATTCATATTCCTGACTACGCAATTATTCTATCAACGTTCTGACTTTGTCTGGGGTATATTTCATATAGTCCCTATGTGTCTGTCATGTACTATGCCTTAGTCCAGCTGTCTTATTCTGACATTTTGGCAGGTATGGTTACCATCTTGGTCGTACACATGTCCATCCATGATAATCGCCTACATGACACGGATATAGGTCCCTATGTCTTCCCCCAATGGTTTACATAATATCCAGTAGATGGGTTGCACCTTTTTGGAGAATATAGGCGTGTACTATACCCACATAGGTATATTGATCACTCCCATGGGGTGTACCTAATGGATCTGTGCCAACCAACACCTAGGCCCATTTCTGCATACCCATGATTCCCATACCTGACACCCCTCCACAGTAGCCATTAGACATGTTTAATGTGAGCGATAATAAAGTGTGAAGACACTTCTGAGCACTCCCCACTCTCTGGATATCAGGTCGTACGTCATACATTCTATCGACCCATGTGTTATTACCCTTGCACATGCTACTGTTGCATGTACAGCTATATCGTAGTTGCAGCTGTGATGTCTTTTGCATCAGTGATGGTTCGCTCTTCGCACGGGATCAATTTTTGGGGTCCTGCAAAGGACACCTATATTCATGTTTAACGTGTAGAACTTGCAGGCCCTGTCACACTGGTACTTTGTGAGCAATGGTTTGGAAACCATCGATGTATTCTCCTTTCATGCATGTCTGTCTGTCTATCCATATTAGCTATACTGTGACCTATTTATGTACATGTGTTATATGTACAGGGACATATGTTTGTTGTGTATATATCTATTCATGTATTGTGTGTGTATATATATATATATATATATATATATATATATATATATATATATATATGTACATATATGTACATATATACATATGTCTGTACATTCCTCATCTCATAATTTACTTTGGATTATGTCTGTGGATATATGTGTATATATATATATCTCCATATCATACCTTTCAACTGTACAGATTTCCACTGCATGTACAGCTGTTTGCCTCTTATCTTTGGTCCATTTTTCATAACCTTGTTTCTATCTGGCAAGTTAGTGGCATATCACTAAAGACTGACGTTGGTAAATAATGACAAACATGTCAGGTTACGACTTCATACCCTTCAGAGAATCCATGCTAGTGACACACCTGTTATTCTATCCACTTTCTATGTTTGTTAGGGCAATATCTGGGGATTGTCCCTATTTGTACCAGTTGTTGTCATGGCTTTGTCCAGTTTCGTACTTTACGGGGTTAACTGGTATGAGCCATGTACATAGAACGTGGGGAAAACAGCATTCATTTTCTATTCTGTGAGTGGATTACACACGTGCAGGCGCACTTGCATATCCTTATTGTGGGTTACATATGTTTCATAGATAATTGTGCTTATGTGAACTTTCATAATTTTGACCGTAACAGTTACATATCTGTATTCCAGTTTACGGACTACTGCGAAACACACCTTCACCTTTACATATTTAAATGTGTGTGCAGCACGGACACTTTCATTACACTTTCAAGTTATATGTGCAGTGGTCGTAGGTCAACCGGGACTGCATTCATGTTGGCCGGATGCCGGAACCACTATTCTATTGGTGTTCTCCCTCATTAATATGCATACCCATAGTACTTAGCTACATCAACATACGCCTCACCGCTTCACCTACAACACAGGCATCCATTCTCCTGCTGGGAAAAAGGTGGTACTATATATTACACATTCCCTATTGCCTACTGCTGTGGACTTTGGCTGCATTGTTAATCACTCTGAGGATATGCAGAACACCAAGGCATATAGTCCAGCCACATACAGGTCTTTGATTGTCAGGGTGTTCATGTAGTGATCTGGGTTTAGGCTTGTCCACCTGGTGAACGGAACTTCCCTGGCTGAGGTCAAATGTCAGACGAAGCATATGGACAGGGATTATCTCCCTATTTTGAAGTTTTACCTGTGTTTATAGACACAGGTGTTTGGGCACCTGTCAGCAGCTTATTCTGTTGGCATTGCATATTATGGGTGGGGTTGTTACAGTCCATATTCCACGGTGAGGGGTGTTCCCATTCACATTTGACTATTACCTGTATACAGTCATACTGGGATTATTATTTTTGGACCCGAAGTGACTACAAGTATGCAGTTGTACATTACACAAGTGTGAAGGGCTGTTCCTGTAAATATGTACGGGCCATACCTCTCAACCTCTTAGAGCACCGAACCTGTGCAAAACCTACATGATGGGGGGACAATTAGGGACACATTTTAACGATTGCTCTTACAAGCTTAGAATGTTGATAGACTGCTAGGTTTTGCATTAGCATGACTTTTCTGCAGGTTGTGGAGTCTTATACTCAGGATATTTCTCATTATTTAGTGACGTCAATCCTCAGCTATTTACCACAGTGGTGCAGATTGTCGGAGGCACACACCAACACTATGGGGCGAACCTGTGGTCATTCTTAGGGTTGCCACCTTTTCAGCTGCCCAAAGTGGGACATGTTCTGTAGAGATGTCAGATTTTCCAGGACAAAACATACCTACAGCCGTGCATATTACAGAACTTTAACCTTTTTTTGTACATATAATAGCTTATTCTAGTAACATTTGAATTGCTTATGCTACGTCACATAACATATAGAGTATTCATATATAAAATAACTGTTTTATGCGACTATTAAAGTAAATTAGGGAATAACATTGTCCTAAACTCTCAGGACATTTGCTATGTCTTGATTTTTTTCACAGGACACAACTGCCTACAGAGGGACTGTTACTCGCAAAGTGGGACAGGTGGTGACCCTAGTCATTCTGCGAATATCCGGACAGTTGAGTGGTATGGCATGGACCTCTGTAATATGCTGTTGCGTTCTGGCACAGCAGTAGCTCAGCATTAAAGACTGCAGTCGGAACGTGCTGACAGACAGTTGGGTTTCAGACTTCATACTCCAGACATTAATGCCAATGTGCAAACTGTTATTCTATCAAATGTCTATGTTTCTAACAGCTATCTTTACAGATTGTCCCTGTTTTTGGACCTTTGTCTCACTTATGTTCACGGCTCTGTCCAGATATCTTGCTCACACAGGTTGACAGGTATGGTCAGTCATGAATACACACAGTCAATGTCCCTCACACTTGATCAGGGTTGATCTGTTTACGTCAGTAACTTCCTCACCCTCATGTCGTTTTCCACTTTGCAAATTTGTGCATTATATTCTCCCTCCTATTCGTGTCTGGACACGTGCGTCACGGGAAGGTATTTTATCCTGGGTGGTAGGTTATGCATGCCCACTTAGGGCTGGACAGTGTCATGGACCTCCACTGCATGTTCTAACTTGTGTCCAGATATCTACTGGATTGGACATCATGTCGTCATACCCATTCTACTATTTACACAAGTTGGTCATCCCATGAGGGATATCCCAAAAATTGGACTAGAACAAAACAAGTTAGATAATGAAGATTTTTGTGGCTTCACAAAAACGTGCAGGGGGTTTTACATGCAGGGGATACATGGTTTGCAATCCTGACACTGCCTAGGGTGACAATGCCTACTACATATGCGTAAGGGTCACTGTGTGTAGCTGTTTCTGCAACAAACCAGTGGACCAAGTACGGCTGGATTTGGTGGACGTTCTGGTATGGTGGCAGGTTGTGTGTTGTGGAGGGTATGCTGGGTAGGCTATTATGCATCCAGGTGTGTTGTGTTTGTTATGACCAGTTCCATCAGGACCCATCTGTGGGTATGTGACGGTGCCGTATCTATACATTTGTCTCGCATATTTCCATATTGATATGTTTGTGGGATTGTGTTCTACACTATGGCCTGTCTGCTTGTCTTGCAGCTGTTTCTACATGAGGTTGCGTTTTTTTCCACTTCACCCGCTGCCCCCTCGTACACCTCCGGTTCACCTTTTCTGCATATGACACAGTATCGCCTTTGAGGAATTTACCATTAAACACCCACCACTCACACGCTAATTCCTCACACCCCATAGAGCACTACTTTGGTTGTTGGCCCATGACATGGCCAGAGTTACACATTGACTACCCTACATGTGTCAGGTACCTTTATGGTTGTGTGGACTACCCTGCCATGTTTGCTTTCCAAATGCTATACCTCACGCACATAGGTACACGCCCATACTTCACTTTCATTACTTGGTTGGTGTATCCGGGTACTACCCGTTCGACTGTGTCACATACACGTTTGGATTATGCAGCTGCCTTCCGGATTTTGCCGGCCTGTTCTACTCATTGGTAGGATGGCACCTTTTCCTATGTCCAAGCTATTCCTTACACATGTCCGACTGTTGTGGACAATGCCTCCCTACAGTCGACAGTTGTGTTTCCACCTTTTCAATTGGCCACAGTATGACATAGGGTTACCACCTGTCCTACTTTGCGAGGGACAGTCCCTCTTTGGGCAGTTGTGTCCTGACATGTAATTGTGAACATTTCTAATGTCCTGAGATTTTAGGACAAACTAATTTCTTATATTTTATGTGATAGTTGCATTAAACAGTTATTCTGTATCTGAAATACCTGACTGTTATGAGAAACAGAATAAGCAACTAAAATGCTACAAGAATACGCTTTTCTGTAGGCAAAACAGTTACGTTCTGTCCTTTGTACTGGCCGTGGGTATGTGTCGGCCTGTAAAATCTGATGTCTGTACCAAACATGTTCCACTTTGGCCATTTGAAAAGGTGGCACCCCTACTGTGACATTTGTGGTGAACACAGCATATTTTACAGGCCGACACATACCCATGGTCAGTTCGGCAGATAGAACTTACAATTTTTGCCTATATCTAAGCTTATTCTTGTAGCATTTTGGTATCTTATTCTGTTTGTTATGACATTTATGTAATATACGTCCAGTGAAATATGTTTAATGCAACTATTGCATGACGTCTACGGAAGAATTATGTCCTATATTCTCTGGACATTTGCCAGTTTTACATGTTTGTGTCAGGACACATCTGCCCACAGAGGGACTGTTGCTCGCAAAGTGGGACAGGTGGTAATCTTGGTCGACGGTACGGATCATACTGTTCCTTTCGGCCTACATGTGTCCATATTGTTATGGATGTTTATATGCTCCTTCTGTTTCGTTTACATGCGTATACTATTTCCTATCACATTTGGTATGTGAAATATGGACATACCTTTTGTATGTGACTATTACATGGCTTGTGGGATATGATTCAGACATACGGTCACTACATATATCTACATTTCTCCTCGTGTATTTTGTTATGGACACATCTGCACAGCTATGTTCCCTCCCTCACATTATAGGTCGGCTGGTGACCCTCTCCGTTGGACTGGATGTACCTACTGGCGGCGCGCTAACATATGATACATTTCACTTCCACATGGTATAGCTATCAACACTACGTTGGACTACGGGCACACGGTTTTCATGTCATTTGTTCATGGGTAGGGACCTGTTATTCCCTACTGTGCATTTGTGTTTGATTCTTCATTTTCTGTTTGCAGGGACTCTGCTTTGCATACGTTTCAGTCTCCATGGACACTGATAGGTATGATTACTATTGCTGGCAGAATATAATATTCAGCAGTTTAGGGTGCTCCTCGACAGCCGACATTGACACGCCTCCCTGAGCATCTTCGATACGCCCCTTGCACTTGCGCACGTTTCCTATGCACGTGGTTGTGGCAGCTGTGCGCCTTCATTAATATGCATATGGCGTGACTACTCCATATATACGCCGCATGGCCAGCGCAAGCCTTATGCCGGCCTTGAGCCGAGCTTCATGAATCCCAGGGTATGTGTATACTGTTCTGAGTAAACGGACAACACAAGCATAACTCATACCTTCTTCTTCCCAATTTTTAGTTTTCCTACTGATTTTCTTGCAGCTTTAAATATCAGAGGGGATTCATAAATGTTAACACAGGGGGATTCATAAATGTTAACATAAAAGTATCGAATACATGTGCATGTACTCTGTGTGTAATCTTTCTGAGTGCCAAGAAAGCACAAAACATCTTGTAGGGATGTTCTTGAATACAGATTGTGTACACTTTGTGTACACTTAGTGTAGGCATTAATACATCTGGCCTATCTATTTCACTTACTTTAAACACATATAAACACACATTTATTTTTCCTCTAGTCTAAATAATTGGAAGCCATCTCCTGTACTGAGGCTGCAACCTGAATTGCTTTTTGCCGAACAATTGCAAAGCTGTTCCCCATCAGAGTTTTTATTTTCTTTTTCTAGTTTTCTCCAAATTTCTTTTTTGCTGATATCCAGTCAGTGTAGTAACTGACTTTTTCCCAAATTGTCTTTTTTCACATTGTGAGCACTCTAATCAACCTGTTGATTAATGTGCAGCCATCTTGGAAGTGTTCCCTGCCATGGATGTTAAACTAACAGACTTGTATCTACCTGGATTTTTGTTTTGTTCCACCCCTTATACAAGAATATCTCAACTGCTGTCTTTCCATCTTCTGGCATTTTAGCACCAACCAATAATCTTTGTATATTTCCATCAAGAGATCTGTCAAAATGTGGCCATATTTCTGAAGACTTTGGGAAGCAGACTGTCTGGTCCTTGTGCTGCATCCTACCTAAATGCAGCCACATCTTGTTGAACATTCTCCTTCTCTTTTCTGGTGATGCCCACAGAGTTCCCCATTTTCACATGCCTTTCCTCCAGCATGGTACCCCCTCTTGATTGCCTTTTTAAAAACTGAAGCAAAAGATGCATTCAGTACCTCAGCCTTCTGTAAACTTCCTTCAATTATTGCTGTCCCTGGCTATTTCTGTCCCTTTCTTCCTCCTTTGTTATGTATGTAGAAAAACCTTCTTTCCCTTCTTCATCACTTCTGCTAACCCCCTTTAGCTTTAGCCTTTGCAGCCCATTCAATCTTTTTTATTTTTTGATAATATCCTTGTATTGTGCCTCATTCAACTTTCCACAACTTCCTTTCCAGTGTTTGTTGTCCTTGAGTTGCTAGACTCAGAATCCTGTGTAGCACACTGGCCTTCTTTTTTTCCCTTTTCCCTGCTCATTATGCCTTTGTCAATAACCCTGAGCACTCCATTCCTGAGCTCTACTCCCTTGATTTGTTTCTAGTCTCCCAACTAATTCTTGACCAACTCAATCAGCACAGCACAATCCACTCTTCTAAAATATCAAACCTGTGCTTTTGTTTTTTTATTTTTAATTTGTAGTTTTACTTTTTTGTCATTTTTTGCACTGATTGCCAGCTGATCATATATTCCCTCTCAAGCAATGGGCTCATTCATTCCTTATCAATGTGAAACAGCTGGTCAGGATAGGCTATCATTTTGGCAGCCATCAGGAAAGGTTTGACTTTTTCTTTTGTGCTTGTTAAAACACCAAGGGAGGTTGTGCAGTGGGCTGAGTGGAGAGGGGTGCTCCATCCAAGCAGCCATCCATGCTTCCCGGGAAGCATAAGCAGTGTTTTCCCCAGTCTCCACCAGGGAAACAGCATCAACTCCATTTGCTTCTAAGTGCACACAGTCCTCTCCCCCAGAAGAGTTTAGTTGGCCATGACCCTACATTCCCCTCTCCTACCTGCCTGGTTCCTCCAGTGCCAGGGATATTAATTGAACTCCAGTTGTTTAGGTCAAGTAAGGCAGTATCCCTCTGCATTATTGAGACAAGCATCTTTGTCCTTTTATTTTTATATTTCCCTGTACTCTGAACCATCCAATGGCATAATCACTGTTCTCTAATTATGTCTTAATCTAGATGCCCATGGCACCCTGCGCATTGGTTGAGACCATATCTAGAAATGAATCCTTTTGGTACAGTCTTGCATTTCTTGGCTGAATCACCTCATGTTCCCAGATCTCAGTTAGCTGCTGTTCACTCTCAGCACTGGAGCTTTGAATCTCCTAGTGTGCTCCTGGGAGATTCAGAGTTGTCATGAATATCATGTTTTTCCCCATCCCCCACTTTTTATTGCCTTTTCCAGTGTCCAGTTCTCCTATTTTGTTGTGTGTGGTTGACAACATACAGTACCAATTCACCACCTCTTCTTCACTTCCTCTACTTTAACTTCAAGGGCACATAAGTTAGGTTCTAAGCCTGTGTTATAACCTTGCCCCTGTCTGAATTGGTGTTCTTTCTCCTATGTGACCTCACGTCTGATGCCTTACTTACTTAAACTACCAAGAAAGTAAATTGATACTGAATATAATGAAGGAATAGTGGGAACATATTTAACAGCTGATAGCAAAATGTATATGTAAGATGAACAAATTCTAAGCCGCTACTAGTGAAAAATGTAAGAATAGTGATATTTTTGTCAGTTTTTGTAACTTTTACTTCATATTATCAAGTTGATGGTAAAGCAGTAGAGCAAGAAATAAAATATAATTGGAAAATTTATAACAACTGGAAAATTTTCTAAATGTATAGGAAACTTTTCTATTTTTATATAAGTAGATATAGATCTAATTAAAAAGATTGTTTAAATTGCTTACATATATGCAAGGTTTTGACTGACATTTATTTATTTATTTTACATTTATTATCCGGGAAAGTCCAACTGGACACAGGTCCTTTTTCAGAGGAGGCCCGTAGAGAAAAGCTCCAATACAGACAGTAAGTATCAGTCAGATATGTTTACACAATGCACTTTGGAATGCATAGTAACATACATACATATTTTTTAACAGTGAGAGAGCTAGCTACATGTACATATAGTGTTTCATTTTTGACTTATAGCAGTTTGTATAAGTTTTAAAATAATAACATATTTAGTGTGCTATACAGATGACAGAAACTCAAAGATGAGGAGGATGTACAAAGAAGTATAATAGGAGGGTGAGGGTAGATGAAAGAAGAGTGGAGAAGGAAGAAGAATGTTAGTGGGGAACTAACAAGCTTTGAGAGAGGGAGTCAGTAGAGAGACGTAGATAGTATAATGATTAATTAGGGTTTTAAGAATAGCAGAGCCATGTGGCTGAGGTGAGTTTTAGGCTGTGAATTTCATAAGTGTTAGTGTAGGAAAGTGGGAAGCAGGGGGAATTAAACTGGGATAGAGAGGGAAGAGTTACTTTAGAAGGATAAGCAGACTATTGTGACGGGGGTAGTGTTAGTAGACCACAAGTAGATATAAGAGATTAATTAGGGTTGTCACAGTTACAGAGCCAAGATTGCTGTAGGTGGGATTTTAAGGCTTTTTTGAAGGTGGCAGAGGAAGTTGTGGCTGTGATGTTGGTGGGAAGGTTGTTCTGCTGCTTGGCAATAGTGTTGCTATAGAGGGAAATACTCACAGAATTATTGGCTTTGGTCACATCCAATAGGTGCAGGACTCGAGCTTTGGTGCTTGGGTGAAGCAGGTTTTGTAGAGTAGGAGTTTTCTCAGGGTAGTGAATTAGTTTGTAGGTTACTGTAAGTTGATTATAAAGAATAAGGTTGGGAATTTTCAGCCAGTCTATTGTTTTAAGGGGAGTGCAGTGGTGTGTTCTGTGAGGGGTATTGGTTGCAATCTTGGCAATTTTATTATAACATGATTGGAGCTTGGAAAGGTCAGATTTTCAGAGATTGGTGAATACTGGTGAGGCATATAAAAGAATAGAGATGAGATGGGTATGTCCAATAGTGGTTCTGGTAGAGTCTGTTAGGAACTGTTTGTTCTTGTATAGCATGGCAAGTTTCTTGTGTACTTTCTTTATGGTATTAGATATATGTAAGTCAAATTTCATGTTGCTGTCAATAGTAACCCCTAGTACTTTGGTGTGACTGACAGGAGATATGACTGTGTTATTACCGGAGGAGATGTTGAATGTAATGTTATGAGAAGCATGTTATGTGGGTGGAAAGATAATAAGCTGGGTCTTATTGGGATTTAATATTAATTATGATTCAGAGAGCCAACTTTCAATAACAAGAAAAGAGGATTGTGTTTGTTGTAGGAGAACCTGGAGGGAGGGGGAAGTACAGATTAGTGTAGAACCATCTGCATATTGGATGATGGAAGCATGAAGTGTAGCAGTATGTAGGTTGTAAGTGAAAATAGAAAACAGCATTGGTCCAAGAATGGAACCCTGTGGGACTCCTAGTGAAATTGTTAGTAGTGGAAAGAGTTCTTGGTACCATCTCTCTGCCTGCTGTCTGTCTGTTAGGTAATTTCTAAACCAGAAAATGGTAGATGGGCTTAGGTTTAATTTCATGAGGGTGTTAATGAGTTTATCATGATTAATCATGTCAAAGACATTGGAAAGGTCTAAGAATATGGCTGAGAAATAATTTCCATTGCTTCTGTATTTGTTGACTGTCTGTGTGAAAGATATGAGAGCTGTAGTAGTGCTGTGTGATGGTCTAAACCCATGTTGTGTGTTTGTCAGTAGATTATGAGAGTTTAGGAATGACATGATTTGTGTGTGTACACACCTTTGGAAGATTTTGGAGAGGGGGAGAGTATGGCAATAAGTCGGTAACAGGTTAGTTCTCTGGAGTTGCCTCCTTTGTGTAGTGGAGTGATGTAGGAAATTTTCCAAAGGTGGGGTACTGTATTTTCAGCTATGGAGCAGTTAATTAGAATTTCTACAGGATATGCAATGACATTAGCAGAGAATTATTAAGCATCTTTCTAACAGTGGAGATGGGGACAGGTTGAAGTGAGAAGGTTGGACCAGTAGTATTGATTTTGGGTGACATGGTTGTAGTAGAGTGTTTCTGAAATTTGGCTAGAGTTAGGATGGAATCTGTAAAGAACTTGTTGAACTTGGTTGCTATGTCTGTTGAGTGGTCATCATTTGCTGGAGCGGGTGTGCCAACATTGCCCGGGTGTAGTAATTTGTCGATGTTTGCCCAAATGTTTTTATTATTGGTACAATATCTGTTCTGTGTGCTGTGGTAGTTGCTTGTTTTGTCTCCCTTAATCATTTTCTTTACCTTATTTAAAAGTTCAAGGTATTTTTGTCTGTTAGTGAGGCTACCTCTTTTTTTCCAGTATACCCAGGTTTTGTCCCTGTTATGTAGTAGGGAGGATCTAGTCTCTTTGGATAACCATGGGGCATAGTTAGATTTAATTTGTATGGTTCTAGGGGGTGCATGGGGATCTAGTATTGTGAGGAATGTTGAGTTAAAGTAGGATATAGTGTCATCTAGATTAAGCATTCTCAAGAGATACCAGTTACAGCTTGTTAGAGTGGCAGTAGAGATGTTGGTTAAATGATTTTTACTACATATGTGTGGAAAGATAGTGGGTTTTGCTAGATAGGGTTGACATCTGATTAGATAGGTTGGTAGGTGGTCACTCATTTTGTCTGGGAGCATACCTCTCAGCCTGGAGACATCAAAACTCTGGACAAGGCCCTGAAAAATAGGTACAGATATGTACGTTGATTAACATAAAATTTGCATACATAATTACATAACCCAGCCCACTCCAATGGAATTGTGGGATCCGAACTTTCAAAACGCAAACTGAAGAACAGACAACCAAAATATGGCACCAGAGACACCCTGCAGGCTGCAGCCATTCCAATGCCCCATTACCTGGCTGTTTCGCCCCATTTACCATAAACACTAATGTGTGCATACTGCTTTACTTCTTCAATGATTATTTTGATTTTATGTTTACATTTTATAGCACAATGTACAAACACTAATAGAAATCTGCTAAACAAAGCAAGCAATACTGTCTCACAATGAAAATAGAATTTGCATTAAATCTTCTCTGCCCTTGAAACTCACATTCATTGAAACAGCATTGAAACCCACACCACATACAAATAAAATGCATTTGGCCAGTGGTGAATAAAGATTACCTTTGGGCTGTATTCAAATCATAGGTCCATTGCACATAAAACAAGAAACATGCATGTGTTCTTTGATACACCTTCCTGACTTTATTAAACTATATTCCTTGTATAATACTGCACAAATGTTAGACTTAGAGTTAATTTTAAATTTATTGTTTGAACATTTTTCCAGTAGGCAATTAAACAAAATGCATGAACCAATAATGACAAACTGCCCAATTCAGAACATTTTTATCATAAAAGTCTACTTCCACACACACACAATATATATATATATATATATATATATATATATATATATATATATATATATATATATATATATATATATATATATATAAATAAAATGACAGTAGTGTAAGCCATAGGCATCTTGCATAGCTTCTTGCACTTAATTTCAATTTCAGTTTTTTTTTGGGAGGGGGCAAAAGGCTAAAAACCAGGGACACATTTTAAACATTGCTTGTATAATTTGAAAAGTTGCTAGAATAAAATGTTATGTTACTACCCATGCATTTTACTGCCAAGTCTTGAACCCTGGACCCTGTGTGTTACAGTCAGAGCAACATGCCACTATGCCAAATCAGCAGTTTCCTGAAAGATAGGAAGACTGAAACTTAAATGGCTATCATTTAATGAATTCAGTTCTCACTTCTCCTCATAGCTCTCAACCTCTTAGCACAAAAAGCCTGGACAAAGCCAATAATGGGGGAATATAGAATTCAGTTCTTACTTCTCACCATAGCTCTCAATGTCTTAACAAAAAAACCTGGACAAAGCCAATAATGGGGGAATGCAGCCCCAAAATAGGGACAAATTTCAAATACTGATCTTATAAACATAGCAAATTGGTAGAATAAAAGGTTTTGTGTTACAATTTATTTTCTGAAGAATATATAGTCTGAAATTCAAATGCCTGCCATTAGTGAATTCAATCCTTCACTGATTTGCCACAAATGTCCTGAAAAACTATAGATTTTATGAGGAATAGAACAAAAATATGAGGCATAAATGCACAAGTAGTGGTCGCTAGGGACTTTATGCCCTTTTTACCTGTACCCAAGGTACAGGGTTTGAGCCTGAGTACCTGTAGCTACCAGGTGTATTCACCTGGGGTATTTACATACATGCACACACACACACACACACACACACACACACACACACACATACACACGCACACACACACACACACACACACACACACACACACACACACACACATACACACGCACACACACACACACACACACACACACACACACACACACACACACACACACACACACACACACACACACACACACACACACACACACACACACACATCCACACCTGAAATGTTAAAGAGAATAAAATACCTTCAAAACAGCACGATACCTCAATTCAAAGCAGTCCAGCACACTTGCTCAAGTAGCTCTGCAGTACTTCCAGCCAGCATTCAATTTGCACTTGTAAGTCCTTCCTGGGCAGTTCAGTTTCTCCCCACTCACAGAAGTAAACAGCCCATCCTGTTCAGTTCAGTTGCTCGCACTTACAGATCCAAGTAAACAGTCATTCAATTCCCACTTGCACTCACAGAAAATTCAAAGTCCTTTCCAGGCAGAAACTGGAAATGTGTGCATGTGAGCTCAATTCTGACAGGCTGAAGATGACCTTAGCTCAGAAAGTGAAAAAAATGTTTTAAAAAAAGCTGGGAAAATCGGAAATGAAGGGGTGCCACTCAGGAGTCATGGCACCACATTATTTGGACACCAAAACTTGGTAAAATCCTAGTCATTTGTTATGGTTGGGAGGCATGTCTAGGAGACAGCCTGAATTACTAACTTTATCGGGTCTATTTGACAATATCTAGTCTAGTATTGATTCCCTCTTTGTAGTTTTATCAACTCTGGTTCTGTCTTGGATATGTTGAGTAAATCCATGAAAGTTTATGAAGTTAGTAGATTTGGAGGAGTTACATGTTAGCCAGTCAATATTGAGATTCCCTTGTATTATGGCTTCTTGAGGTAGTGTTTTAGAGGCCCAGTAAAGTAGATTTTTTTCTCTGTCTATATTTTTATCTGGTGGAAAGTAGCAGCATAAAGGAACTTCTAAAGGTTCAACACGTTACATTTGTTTATGTCAGTCCGTCCATCCATCCATCCATCCATCCATCCATCCATCCATCCATCCATCCATCCATCACTCATTTCTTCTCATTTTTCTACATGCAGTTGGGGTGTCATATCAACAGTGACCATCTTCTAAAGCCAATGTTCATACCACTAGGTGGATAGTCCTGTCGTGATTGTTTTTTAGTACCAAACACATGCATGTGTACTCACATGTATGGCCAATTTAGAGAGTGAAATCCACCTACTGCATGTTTTTGGAATGTGGGAGGAAACCGATGCACCCAAAGAAAACCCACATAAACACAAGAACATAAAGACTCCACACAGAGAGCATCTCAGGTGAGAATTGAACTGGGGAATCTCTTGCTATGAGGAGTCAATGCTACTTTACTGCACCACTCAGTGTTACTGATACAGCTGTCTATCCTGATACTGGCAAGATTTGTTTGATCATGTGGAATTTTATCTATGTAGAATAGTTCTTATATAAAATTCACCCTATATTAAGCTTTCTATATTGGCTATGTAATGTTAAGGGATGTAAAGAAAGGAAGCTACATGTTTTAGCCAATTACTCTTTTAGGTAGATTATAATGCAGAATTTCAGTCTTATGAGTTGTGAAAGAGTCCCAGCAGGGGTAACGCTTTCAGACCAATTATTAAAATGTGAAATTAAATGATAACTTCCATTGGATGGTGATACTGGATTAGAACTCACTGTAAACTTTTCTCTGAAGTCATCCCTAAGAAACAGAGGCATTGTTAAATTAGATACACGATTGTGGGTAGGATTATTAATGTATATAGTGGTGATATTAAATATGAACTGCTTTATAAATTGGTTGTGCTGTTGTTTAACTTGTACTTTTTTTACCTGAGGAAGGACCCTATTCAGTTTGAAAGTTTATTTTTGTATGCTTCTGAATATATGCTTATTTCTAGTATTAGTTATATGAGTATATTATTTTTAGATTAGCTGAACTAATAGGCATATTTCTCTTACCCTTCACTTATCTGTGGTGTGATCTCGGAGTTGGTATATTTAAGTTGGGGGTGGGTGGGGGGTGAAACCACCCCCTTTATTTTGCCTGTACATTGTTTTTTTTTTGGGATCAGCGATTTTTTCCCTGGGAACAAACTTTGCTGATCTGTTCCTTCGACATTTTAAAATTTTGTGTTTTTAAGTTCGATAAAAGCGCATTCGATATTTTTAGCATTCAGTCTTCTTATATAGATGCCAACATTGTACTCTATGGAGCTGTCTTCCCCGGGCCTCTACTGAAAATGGGATTTTTTGTGCCCAGTCTGACTTTTCCAGTAAACAAATGGAAATAAAATAAATAGTTCAAAGTAAATATTATATTTATTGTTCTACTTTCCAAACATTTAGACTTATTGTTAAAAAAGCAATAATAAACCTCTTGTTGGTTCATCCAGTAACAACAAGAGCATAGATGATAGTCTTTATTTGGTCTTGTATAAACTAATAACTACATAAAGGTGGCAAATGGTAAATCTGTGTCTCATTCCTCCCTAACATCCTCAGCATTACTTATTTCATAGTCCAGGAAGAAGGTAGTTATACTTTTTATATCCCAGGAGCAGCTAACAGGTCATGTTTCATATCCCAGGAACAGCTAATGTGTCACATTTGTTATTCTAGCAATAGCAAATTACGTATTCTAGCAACAATCAACATTATACATTTTTATTTATTTATTTTTTTATATCCTTTATTGATCAGGTTAGTCCTGGCATATTCTCAGTGGAGACTTGAGGTAGTATTTATATTACTATAGAAAATGTGGCCAGAGCATCAGGGAACTTCCCCAGTTATCATTGTTATGAGTGGGACTCATTTTGCAGGAGCACTTCCTGTTTCCATTCCAGGTGCAGTGGCAGCCTGGGGAAAAAGGGAGGCAGATGGAGAGAAAAGGAGATGATAGAGAGGTGGGAGAAATGGAGGAGAAAGCAAACATAAAGACCGGAGAATGTGTGCAGGATTTTGAGGGGCCATTTCAAAGAAATCTGTTTGATGAGATGAGTCAGCAAATGATGGATGTATAATCACAAGGATTGTAGGATGATTAGCTTAAAGAAATGATCATGCAGAATGAGCCAGAAAATGAAGGAGATGTTTCATGGGAGACATTATGGAGAAATACTAAAGGATGATGCAGAGACAATCTTGAAGAATAGCAGTGAGATAGAAATGCAGAGAAAGTAAAAGAAAACAGAAGTGGAGTAGCATAAGAAGGCAAAAAAATGAAAAATGGAAGTACGTGATAAGGATTCAAAGTAAAGAAGACAAAGAAATGGACAGTTATGAAGTGTGGGACAACTTAACTCCTTTGGGTGTAAAAGCACATGATGTAAGAGCATTTATTTTTATTAACAAAGAGACATTCTGTGACATTATGTGTGATAAAAGCACTTAGGAAAACAAAAAAGAAAATCTGTGTACAATTCTGAACAGAGGTAGAAAAATAGACTTTGAAAGGACATTTGAAAACTTTATTTAGAGGAGTAAAGAACATTTCAAAAGTTTATGACAAAAGGGGTTTTGGAATGGTGACTGGGATTGTAATCTTGTGTTAAAATAGAAAGAGAAAAAAATGATGCATATACCAAGCACAATAAATGTAGAAGGGGACAGGGGTGTCATAAAATACTGGGAACAGCCTAAACATGTTTTTTTTTTTTTTTTTGTGGAAAAGAAGTACATTTGATAAGTAACTTTGACAAAAGAAAATCTTATATTTGTGGGGATATGGGACACAATGCAAAAATGAATTGAAATGTTATAAATGTACCAAAATTGGACATTTATGGATGGATTGCAAAAAATGAAAATAAGAGTAAGGAAAAGAAAGAGAAGAAAATGAACAAATGGAAGAATTCTTAGAAGTAGTAGAAATAGAAGAAAAAATAAATAGATGAGAAAAAATAATAAAGACGACACAGAAGAAGGTTCTGAAAAAGCGATAAAATATATAAATTGGGAGGTAGTAAAAGAAAAAAATTATATTGGTAAAAGGGTAAAATACTGAAAAAAATTGAAGGGATAAGTACAAAAGAAAAAAAAAGAAAGGAAGTGGATGAAAAAGAATATAGACAATTAATTACTGAGGATTGGTATAATGGTCAAGGTGTTGTACTCACAGACACAAGACGCAGTGTTTGATTCTCACCTTTGGGAGGGAAATTGGCTAGGCTTAGAATGGCCTATTAAGAAAGCTAGTCTAGTAATTAGCTATGAGCTTATGAATCTAAGGGAAAATTAAAATTTTAGAGTGTTTCCTGTAAATGTGAATAGCATTAAGAATATAGCAAGAAAAATAGGGATTTTGGACTAGGGTAATACATGCAATATAGATGTAATTATAGTAGAAGACACAAGATTTTTAAGAAATGAAGAAAGATTACAAACCAAGAAACTATGGGGAGGAGAGATAATCTAGAATTTGGGAAATGAGAGATGTTCTGGAATAGCTGTATTCTGTAGCAATACAGTAAAGATATTTGGTGTAACTTTAGCAAAAATGGGAAGATTAACCATTGTAGATTTAAAATGGAAAGAACAAGTGTGTAGAATTATAATGCTATACATGCAAGCTTATTGTAAAGAATTTGCTTAATCCAATTTTATACTTTGTAGTGATAAGTATGAATATTATAATAACAGGAGACTTTAACTGTGATTTAAGAGGCAAGCTTAAAAAGGAAATGATATAAGAAAAAATAAGTTATAAGGTGTGGTAGGTTAAAACGAGTATGTGCAGAACTAAATTAGATTATTTTATAGTATCAGAAGGCTTAGTTATAGGAAAAATGGAGGTAGTTGAAACAGGATGTTCTGGTCATCTTGAAATATGACTAGAGATAAAGGAAAACAAGGAATATATAGAAACAGACAAATGAATAAAAAGAATAAATGAAAAAGCATGGGACGAAGAAGGAAAGGGATTAGTAATCCAGCTATGGAAATATCATATTACTATGAAAATATTTTATAAAAATTGGTCTGAATTATGGATATTTAAGGAAAGAATATAAAAATTTTTATAGTGGCAATATGATGTGAGAAAAGTAGAGAAAAAATATAAGATAACACATAATGCATTGGAAGATTTAGAACATAATGGTAGAATGTATGTTGAAAAGAAAAATAATTATATATAGGAAATAAAAAAAAATACAAGAATTGTTATATAAGCAAAAATATTTTACAAGGAAAAAGAGACATATTGAGTTACTTAAGCAGATTAGTAAAGGAGGATATAAGTGTAATGAGAAAAAATAAAAAAAGTAAAAGGAGAATTAGAAAAAACTCAGGAAAAAATTATGAGTTGTGTATTACAGTATGTACAACAAATGTTTAAAGAAAAAAGAAGGTAGTGAAAAAACAAGAAAATTAAAAAAGTTAACAGAAAAAAGAATAAAAATTTGGGAAAGGAGATTTCTTTAAATGAGCTATATAAAGTATTAGGACAAGTAAATATAGATTTAGAATAGAAATATAGATTTGACTACAGGACTAGGTAGAATATGGTAGGAGATGTACAAAAAATTAAGGGATTGGCAAAAATATATATTTTAAAATTTTGAATGAAGGGTTAAATTAAGGGTTTATGTAAAAAGAATTACGTAGTGGAATACTTAAATTCATATGGAGGAAGGAAGTTGGACGTCAATTAAAAAATGGAGATTGTTTTGAATAATAATGATTATAAGATCTTTATGAAAATAGGTAACCAACCATGAAGAAAACAATTCAAATGTACAGTAGCCTGATTACCAGCCAATGTCTCTGTAAGCTACTATGGATGTCCACTGGTAAAATCATACACAAGTGAAGAAAACTTACAATATAATAATCTGCATGACCAAAAGCACTCAGTCAAAGTTATTTAAAAATAAATCCATTTTAAGTAAATTCAATTGAGTGGTTTTGGTCATGGAGTTTATTATATTGTAAGTTGTCTTCATTTGTGTATGATTTTACCAATGGACATCTATGATAGTTTACAGAGGCTTTGGTTGCTGGTCGGACTGCTGTAGATCTTCATGAAAATAATACAGAAGAGACTGAAACTAAAATGGAAAATATGCAAGATAATATATATATATATATATATATATATATATATATATAAGGGAAAGAGTATTAATGATAGAGAAATATAGGATGATATTATGAATTGATATTATATAAATATATTATATAAATATTAATTTATAATATATTAATAAATATTTATTATTATAAATATATTATGAATAGAAAAGAAGAATCAAAAAATCATGATAAGAGACCTTAATAAGGCATTTGATACAATTGGATATGAAATCTTATGGGTAATAATGAAAGAATATAATATAAGTGAGAAAGTTAGGAAATTATGCATTTCAGCATATAGTAACAATAAAGTAAAAATACTTGTAAATGGCTGGTTAAGGCAAGAGGTACATATGAAAAGAGGTGTAAGACAGGGGTGTCCAGTGAGCTGTATACTCTTTGCATTAGTTATGAATACAATAGTATGTGAAATAAATTGCAAAATGAAGGAGTCAGGGTTTATAACACCTGAAGAGTTAATAATTCTGTTTCTTTTAACATATGCAGATGACATTATAATGATTGCAGAAAACAAAAGACAGAGGCGATAGGGATGGCTTTAATTAAAGAGGAAAGCAAAGGTTTAGGTGATGTGGCAAAGATAGGGGTATATATTACAATGAATGACATTTCTGTGTTAGGTATAAAAATTTGGAATGAACATGTAAGTAGAATTCAGTGGGTTAAACCAACAGGAGAAATAATACAAGCCTGTCTTTTCTAGAGGACATATACATTATAATTCAGAAAAAAAGTCTTATTTGATAACTTCAGTACTGATGGGAAAATACTTAGCAACTGTATTTATGTTGCTAATAATATTTGAAAAGAAAATATTGCAGATATTTTTTCATTCATATGGGGTTCTATATTAAATCCAGTAAAAAGAGGAGTGTTGTATGTAAATAAAGAGGAACAAGGTTTAGGATTAATTAAACCAATGGTTTATGCTGCTCTATTAAATGTGTACAAAGTGTTAAAGTGGATAAATGAAAAAGATGAGAGATTAGTAGTAAAATTGTATAAATATAAGTTTGACAAAAAAGTGTTTAAATGAAGAATTAAAAAGCTGCCAAGAAAATTATTTTTCTGGAAAATAAAAATTGTTGATATAGAAAACGATAGAAAAGTATGGTATAAGAATGTAATGGTAAAACATTACTATATAAAAACACTGGAAAAATCTAAGAGATGAAGAAATTAAAGCAATAAAAATAAGAAACAAATGGTATAATCAGAAAGTAGAATGTCAAGATTTTTTTGTGGTGACTGGTAATAGATACATTGCTAGTAGAAGGAAATATGCCATGCAAAAAGAAAATTGGTAGAATATATTTACATTGTCAAGAAGAAGAAAGAATGAACACGTGTTTTTGAAATGTAAAAAAGTAAAAAAGCTATGGAGAAAACTATGCAAAGAAGATTTTTTGAAGACATAAAAGAAGTGGATAAAATAAGCATGGATATTATTAAATATGGATATTACAAGAATAGAAGTAACGAACATGTTAAAAGAATAGATAAAAAGTTATTTTATATTATATGGAATGAAAGAATAAATGATATTATGTTTAATGATAAATGGATTTTAGCAACAATATTAAGTAATATCAGATGGTGGTTATAGAAAAAGGAGTGGGGTTTTAATATGGATGAAGATTTAGTATGATTGCAAAACAAATTACAAATATGTGTAAATAGATTTCTATATCTATATAGTTGTACAAATATGTTGTAAGCAAGAGTTCTTTTTGTATATAAATAAAGGACACCTACTAGTTTTGATAGGTGCTGCAGGATCGTTTACATCCACGTGAGCTACCACTAACTGAGGTAGAGGTGGTCTCCATTTATCATCTGAAGAACAACATACACAGGAGTATAGCACCCACCTTATGGTGCACTGAAATGTCATCAATCCATTTACCTGACACCAGATAAATGGATTGTTGACTGAAATGTCAACAATCCATTTACCTGGTGTCAGTATAGAGCATGCAGCCTTCTGCAGCAAAAGCAAGTGTGCTACTTGTTATGCCACTGACACTGCTATTTCTTATTTAGGGAACAGCCAACACCACATGTTTTAAATTTCAGGAACAGTTCCTGCTTCTTTCTTTTCTACATACTAAAACTTCTCTGAAATTTAGAATATACTCTGTTTCCTGCAGTTTACATCTCCTATCAGGGTTGGATCCAGCACAAGATGACCTAGGCAGCTATGCAGAGTCCAGTTCTAGCTGGGAGTGGGGGCCATAAATATCAGTAGTTTAAAAAATACACATATCCATTCCACTACTTTGCTGTTGTGTGCAAGAGCTGCAATTGCATCTCTTACATTTGCTCACTTGTGGAGCCAAAAAGAGAGAGAAGCAGGGAGGGAGGGAGAGAAAGAGAGAGATAGAGACTTCCTAGGGTTTGTCACAGTCAAAATGGACAATATTGAACAAGCCTGCAATCTTGTACTAGTGCAGAAAAAAGACAGTGCCACACAGTGCTGAAGACTTAGTTTTTTACTGTGGATGTGGTAAGTCTATGTATTTTTATGCATGTGTGTGTCCCCTGACAGTCAATACAGCAACACTCCTCTATGGGATTGCAGAATGTCTCTAATTTTGCCTCATAATTTTGCTTTCAACTTGGTGAAATGTTTTTATCTCTTATAAATCACTAAGGATTACAGTCAGTCAACAATGCTAGACATTAACATTTCATAGTTCTTATTCTTGAGGAAATGTAAGTTGATGCAAAACCTGCTGTACTGTTAATTTTTTAAGTGAATTAGACTGAGTTGTTTGTCTACCCATGGTAGTGGTGCTGCGGTAGCGTTGTCACCTCACAGCAAGACGTTGTCCGGTTCAATTCTCAGCTAGAGTGTCTTCTGTGTGGAGGCATGCGTGAATGGGTGTGCCTTCGTTGAAGGTTGTGCATCAGGGTTAGTAACTCGGCACGTAAAAATCCACTACCAAACATTAGCAGACCGCAGTTCTGATGTGGCGACCTCTAACCGGGATAAGCCGAAAGACACAACAACAGCAACAAGACTGAATTGTTTGTCTACCTCTCATTTGTCCCCGATTTTGCAGAACATTTTACAGTAGGTTTAACTGGTTAACAAACAGATAAAAATATTTAAAATTTGTCACCCATTATTCATGACTTTGTCCAGAAGTACTAAGAAAAGAAGTTGGGAGATAGTTTGATCTGTTACAAGTAAAGCATCTGGCTTTCTAAGAAATTGTTGTAGATTGCAGTCACAAAAAAAAATTTGGTCTATATTATATTCTCGGAAGCCGACAATGTTGAATCTGACAATGTCGACACGAGAATATCGAACGCTCAGAATCTCAAGCGTGTAAACAGAAATTTCTGTAAGGGGAGATTTCCATTTACTGCAATGTAGTGCGGTCTCGGAGTTGGTATATTTAAGTAGCAGGGGTGTGGGGGGTACAGGGGGGCATGATCCCCTGCTTAAACCTGTTAGGGTACTTTTTTCTTTTTTTTTTTGTCTTTTTATAAGTTCGATGTTTGAAGACATCAACCATATGGTGTCGACCATATTTTGTTCGATGTTTTCAAACATCGATCTTATAATATAGACCCTAAAAATTACATGTATTTGGGTTTCAGATTTTGTATCTTTCATAAAATGCTTGCTAATGCAAAGTTTGTTATTCTAGCAAAGTATATAAGAGAAATATATAACATTTGTTTTTGATTTTGTGTATTTGTCTCTGTGTCTAATTATTTTGTTAAGATAAGAGGGCATAATGGAGCTGCAGTGGGTTGGACTGCATAAATTCCTAGCCCATTATTTTTTGCACTATATAGTTCTGGTTGCAGTGAGCTGGGGTACATTTCTATGCCATTCTTTATGAATTTAATCATTCCTTATATCTCAAGCAGAAATCTGAGGTGTGCAGTCATACATGTAGTTCACTCTGGAAGCTCCAAATGAGGGCTAAAGAACCACAGATATAAATCCCTTGATATAAATCCACAGATGCGAATCCAAGGTTAGTTGAAATAACCAAAATGATTCCAAAATGCAAAATAACTCTTTAATAATGCTTGAAAAATCCAAACAAGTACGTTTTCGAACACCTTCTTCAGCAAAAGACAATTACAACTTGCTAAAAATGCTTGCACTTTATATACAAGGGAACTTCTTGTTAAATTGATTAATTGAATAATTTAATTGAATTTCAGTATGCCCTGATAAAAGTTTTAAACACAAAATATTCACTTGAAAGTTTTTACTTGATAGTAATGAAACCAAATAAATAACAAATATTAAAAACAATCATTGTATTCATAGGAATGTTTAAATATATTTGTATAAAAGTTATTTTAAAACATTTTAAAAGAAATTCCTTATACTTGTATATATTAAAAAGTTACTATGTTAATGTGTAGTGTATATCACCATCTAGTGGCTAAAAATAATATTGTAGATTATAACTTGGCAGCTCTAAGCTTTAAAACTGGAATGATGGAAAGCATATCATTCATACCAGGTCGTTTGGTAGCATCCAGTGTTATCTGCCAAAATAATTCTCTGTACTCAAGTTTGGTTTCCCACATGCCACCCCTGATTTCTTTTGGTACTACCTCTAAAACAAAAAAAATTGAAAACTGCATTTTTACAGTACTGGGAATGACGAAATAAAGCATTATGTTCATTACTTTTTTTAATTTCATAGTAATGTTCATATATTCTGGATCTAAGCTTCCTTTCTGTTTTCCCTATATAAAATGAATCACAGGAGTGGCATGTGGCTATGTACACTACTCCCTGGGTATTGCAATTAGCAAATTTGGAACTGGAAATTGTCCTATTTCTGCTGGGAATGGAAATAGTAGTGCCTGTTTGAATGTATTGACATTGGGAACAGGATCCGCACCTAAATGTACCAACTCTGTGTGTTTGACCATTCATATTTATAGTACCCCCTATTTCAAAAATATTTTTGAGGTTCATGTCCTTCCTATATATGAATTGGAGGTGTTGATTTTTTATATATTCTAGATCAGTGATATTCCTAAACCTATCCCATTCCTGTTTAATTTTGTTTTTTAGTACCTTTGCATCACCAGTATAATCCATAACATAGGCCTTTGTAAAATTGTTGCTGTTAGTATTAGTTCCATAGGAATTTTCTTCTGGTTCACTTTGGTTACATAATGGTTTGGAAACATCTTGTCCCAAAATTGGAGCGAATCTCCCCTTCCTTCCTTCTAATACAATCTGGTATATTTCTTCAATAAGGTAGTCTGGATATCCTCTATCTCTGAACATATTCATAACGTATTCACTGTCCCTAATAAAATCTGGATCCTCAGAGGTCATCCTGCTGGTCCTAATGATTTGCCCCTTGAAAATATTCCTTTTTTGACCAAAAGGGTGTCCACTAGAAAAATGGAGATAAGAATTGGAAAATGTTGGCTTCCTATATATTTTGGAGGTAAAATGATCATTACATTTGCTTATTAAAACATCCAAATAGACACACTCCTCAAAATCTATAGTATAGGTAAAATCTAAAAACGTGGTTGTGCTTTTGATGTAATCCAAAAATTCAAAAAACTTTTCCACAGTGTCAGTCCAAAAAATGACAATATCGTCAAGAAAGCGTTTATAGAAGCTCCAACATTTAACAAATTGACAATTGTTAATATATAATGTCTCCCACCAGGAAAGTATGATATTTGCGTAGGTTGGTGAACATTTAGCCCCCATGGCAACACCCCTTTCTTGCTTAAAGAATTCACCTTGTAAGTACATAAAATTATTCTTAAGAACCACCTCCATCAGTTAGAGACATGTTCTAAATATGTCTGTTGAAAAATTACCATGTTGGGCCATACTTTCCTCAAGCCACTGGAGACCAATATCGTGTGGAATTGATCCAAATAAATCAATAATATCCAAAGTTATAAATATAACATTCTCAGAATACAAATGGGTTTTTATTTGTCTGAGGAAATCCCAAGAATCTTTCAACACTGTAATACCTTTATTAGATAGTCCCTTCAAATGTACGTCCACATATTTGGCTAAGGGGGTTGTGATAGAACCTTCAGAAGAGACAATCAATCTTAACGGAGGATCATTTTGGTCTTTAAGAAATCAGGGGTGGCATGTGGGAAACCAAACTTGAGTACAGAGAATTATTTTGGCAGATAACACTGGATGCTACCAAACGACCTGGTATGAATGATATGCTTTCCATCATTCCAGTTTTAAAGCTTGGAGCTGCCAAGTTATAATCTACAATATTATTTTTAGCCACTAGATGGTGATATACACTACACATTAACATAGTAACCTTTTAATATATACAAGTATAAGGAATTTCTTTTAAAATGTTTTAAAATAACTTTTATACAAATATATTTAAACATTCCTATGAATACAATGATTGTTTTTAATATTTGTTATTTATTTGGTTTCATTACTATCAAGTAAAAACTTTCAAGTGAATATTTTGTGTTTAAAACTTTTATCAGGGCATAATGAAATTCAATTAAATTATTCAATTAATCAATTTAACAATCAGTTCCCCTGTATATAAAGTGCAAGCATTTTTAGCAAGTTGTAATTGTCTTTTGCTGAAGAAGGTGTTCGAAAACGTACTTGTTTGGATTTTTCAAGCGTTATTAAAGAGTTATTTTGCATTTTGGAATCATTTTGGTTATTTCAACTAACCTTGGATTCGCATCTGTGGATTTATATCAAGGGATTTATATCTGTGGTTCTTTAGCCCTCATTTGGAGCTTCCAGAGTGAACTTTGGTTGTGTTTTTGGTAAAGTGTTGTTCACTCAGTTCATATGTCCTTATTTTGGTTATTTGTAAAGGTTTTGAGATGGCGGAAGCACCAGGGGCAGAGAACAATAATGAATCAACCCTTTACGAAAAGGGTGAACTCAGGAAAGTTATCGATCAACTTTCCCAACTTGTGGAGCTCCTCACACCAGCGTGTGCATCCATTGTGTCTCTTGTTTCAGAGCGTTCGTTCTTTAGCAAGCAGCGTTTTTCTGCCAGAGATCCGCCCCCTTGCTTACCATCTAGTGACTTACTTCCTGGTTCAACGGAATGTCCCAGAGGGGAGGTAGCAGGGCCGTCGGGTGTTCTAAACAATTTGGATGACTTTGATGAGTTTCCTTTACTTCTACGTTCAAACCATGATAATGGTTTTGTCAGCAATGGAACTGCACAAAACGGACATGCTTCCCTTCCAAAGGAACCACGAGAGCAGCACACCCAGCGTGTGCCTCGTACACAAGGTGTCATTAATCAACCTAATACTTCAATTGATTTCAATGCATTTCTGGATAAAATGTTTTCTACAAATGTTTTTGGTTCTAATACTGATTCTAATCAGACTGACAGCAGAAGTTATAATGAAAACCTTGATGCTTTATATTTTTATTTAGAAAAATATAAAAGATTAGGATGTGATTCAGCATTTTTACAGGAATGTATAGAAAAGGATATTGTGCCTAAGGGCTTGCGTGTTTGTAAGTACCCTAACAGGGTTGAAGAATGCTCTGCCTTTCATAAAGAACTTATAAATATATTTGATAAGTGTGGTTTGGATATAACTAGGGCTATTATTACCGAGAATGACAGGGTTAGGACCCATTTATTGACCAAAATGAATACTATTAATAACAACATTATCAAAGATCTTATGTATACAGTAGAATCAGGTAGACTTTCCTACAAAAATATTTTTTCCCAGATTGAGAAAGAATGTATTACCAATATGAAAAGGAAAGCACACAAATTAGATAGGGATATCAAAGCCTATAGATTGGGTATGGCTTACCCCAAACCTAGAACCTACAATACCTACCGGGGGGGACATTGAAGGACACAAAACAATCAATCCAAATATGGACTTTGAGGAAGACCAAGTATTTCCTAATAATGATGGTGAGTTCAACAATGGGGATATCCCTTTAGATTATGTACCCCCTCCCCTTCGCAGGTCCGACAGATTACGCAACCGGTCACCTGTACATTACAACAACCATTACAACCAACACAGGGCCAATTTCAGGAGACAAATCAACACATTCAAGTGAATGGGAATACCCTAGAATACAACCACTATAAGATATTCAATTATAGTTCTTTAGAAATTTCATTGGATTATTTTACATTGTTTGTCAAAGGTTTTAAATTCATTCCCCTTAGGAAGGCCAGTATTCCAAGGGCGGTGGTAGACCTAAAGTTATTTTTAAGAAAACAGAATTTGGGTCTTATGTTTGAGGGAATGGATACTGGTAATAGTTTACATTCCAACACTAATGAAAATTCTAATTTAAGAAAAAGAAGTATTTATAATCCTCCACTCCATCCACAGTTAAGAAATTTTGAAAAAGTGATGGAAAAAGAGATTTGAAATACCATTAGTACACATTATGTGTATTCTAATATTTCTAAGAAGGAATCTAATTTACTCGAATCTTTGAAAAGTAATAAAACTATTAGAATTATGCAACCTGACAAAGGTGGGGGTACAGTGATTATGGACTATATTTCATATGAGTCCAAAATGAAGGAATATCTACAAAATACTACTAATTATTCTAGAGCCTCCATAAATGAAGTCAATATTTCCAAAGCTAAAATCAATTTAATAAACAATGACTTATTATTGGAAGGTTCCATAGATTTTGAAACTTTTAATTTTTTAGTGAACAAAAATCCAAGAGTTCCTATGGTATTTGGTATTCCCAAGGTTCATAAAGACCAAAATGATCCTCCGTTAAGATTGATTGTCTCTTCTGAAGGATCTGTCACAACCCCCTTAGCCAAATATGTGGACGTACAATTGAAGGGACTATCTAATAAAGGTATTACAGTGTTGAAAGATTCTTGGGATTTCCTCAGACAAATAAAAACCCATTTGTATTCTGAGAATATTATATTTATAACTTTGGATATTATTGATTTATTTGGATCAATTCCACTCGATATTGGTCTCCAGTGGCTTGAGGAAAGTATGGCCCAACATGGTAATTTTTCAACAGACATATTTAGAACATGTCTCTTACTGATGGAGGTGGTTCTTAAGAATAATTTTATGTACTTACAAGGTGAATTCTTTAAGCAAGAAAGGGGTGTTGCCATGGGGGCTAAATGTTCACCAACCTACGCAAATATCATACTTTCCTGGTGGGAGACATTATATATTAACAATTGTCAATTTGTTAAATGTTGGAGCTTCTATAAACGCTTTCTTGACGATATTGTCATTTTTTGGACTGACACTGTGGAAAAGTTTTTTGAATTTTTGGATTACATCAAAAGCACAACCACGTTTTTAGATTTTACCTATACTATAGATTTTGAGGAGTGTGTCTATTTGGATGTTTTAATAAGCAAATGTAATGATCATTTTACCTCCAAAATACATAGGAAGCCAACATTTTCCAATTCTTATCTCCATTTTTCTAGTGGACACCCTTTTAGTCAAAAAAGGAATATTTTCAAGGGGCAAATCATTAGGACCAGCAGGATGACCTCTGAGGATCCAGATTTTATTAGGGACAGTGAATACGTTATGAATATGTTCAGAGATAGAGGATATCCAGACTACCTTATAGAAGAAATATACCAGATTGTATTAGAAGGAAGGAAGGGGAGATTCGCTCCAATTTTGGGACAAGATGTTTCCAAACCATTATGTAACCAAAGTGAACCAGAAAAAAATTCCTATGGAACTAATACTAACAGCAACAATTTTACAAAGGCCTATGTTATGGATTATACTGGTGATGCAAAGGTACTAAAAACCAAAATTAAACAGGAATGGGATAGGTTTAGGAATATCACTGATCTAGAATATATAAAAAATCAACACCTCCAATTCATATATAGGAAGGACATGAACCTCAAAAATATTTTTGAAATAGGGGGTACTATAAATATGAATGGTCAAACACACAGAGTTGGTACATTTAGGTGCGGATCCTGTTCCCAATGTCAATACATTCAAACAGGCACTACTATTTCCATTCCCAGCAGAAATAGGACAATTTCCAGTTCCAAATTTGCTAATTGCAATACCCAGGGAGTAGTGTACATAGCCACATGCCACTTCTGTGATTCATTTTATATAGGGAAAACAGAAAGGAAGCTTAGATCCAGAATATATGAACATTACTATGAAATTAAAAAAAGTAATGAACATAATGCTTTATTTCGTCATTCCCAGTACTGTAAAAATGCAGTTTTCAATTTTTTTGTTTTAAGGGTAGTACCAAAAGAAATCAGGGGTGGCATGTGGGAAACCAAACTTGAGTACAGAGAATTATTTTGGCAGATAACACTGGATGCTACCAAACGACCTGGTATGAATGATATGCTTTCCATCATTCCAGTTTTAAAGCTTAGAGCTGCCAAGTTATAATCTACAATATTATTTTTAGCCAATAGATGGTGATATACACTACACATTAACATAGTAACTTTTTAATATATACAAGTATAAGGAATTTCTTTTAAAATGTTTTAAAATAACTTTTATACAAATATATTTAAACATTCCTATGAATACAGTGATTGTTTTTAATATTTGTTATTTATTTGGTTTCATTACTATCAAGTAAAAACTTTCAAGTGAATATTTTGTGTTTAAAACTTTTATCAGGGCATACTGAAATTCAATTAAATTATTCAATTAATCAATTTAACAATCAGTTCCCTTGTATATAAAGTGCAAGCATTTTTAGCAAGTTGTAATTGTCTTTTGCTGAAGAAGGTGTTCGAAAACGTACTTGTTTGGATTTTTCAAGCGTTATTAAAGAGTTATTTCGCATTTTGGAATCATTTTGGTTATTTCAACTAACCTTGGATTCGCATCTGTGGATTTATATCAAGGGATTTATATCTGTGGTTCTTTAGCCCTCATTTGGAGCTTCCAGAGTGAACTTTGGTTGTGTTTTTGGTAAAGTGTTGTTCACTCAGTTCATATGTCCTTATTTTGGTTAGTCATACATGTAGCCCTAGTTTATTGTTGGGTCTATATTAGTTCCCTGAAACATATTTCCACCGAACATCTCTTCATCGAGTCGTATTTAGTGAAAATCACATCCGCGATTCACTGAATTTTGGAAGGGCAATGAAGTAGTTGGCTAACTACACAACTTTTCCCTTTTCCTTAATGTAGTGCAATCTCAGATTTGGTACATATGGTGAGGGGGGATGTGGGGGGGACAAAGCTCCCCCCCACTTGGGTGGGTTTGCTTTGGTTAGTTGTGAGTTATGTTGTGCTGTGGGACAATTGTTTCATTGCCTTTGGTAAATTCATTGAATCATGGAAGTGATTTTCACTGAATGGGTCTACTTCTATATCCCAAAAAGCCACAATACTGAAGACAAGAAGATTGAGACAAGAAGGATGAAACCCAAAATCAAGAATCACTTAAGTATTCCCAGGGCAAGTAAACACTTGTTGAATGGGGGGAATTATGTCCTTTCTCCACTGTAGTGTGATTACAGAGTTGATATATATAGTTAGGGGTGTGTGTGGGGGATGTAGGCCCCCAACTAGTTGGGTTTTAGCTGGTGCACTGAGATTTAATGTTGTTTTGGTTAAATATTCACTTGTCCTGGTAATACTTACATGATTCATGATTTTGAGTTTTGTCCTTCTATTTTTGATCTTCTGGTCTTTGGTATTGTGGCTTTTCAGGGTATAGAAGTAGACCCCACTCAATATGGGTCGACAAAGAGATGTTTCGTGGAAATACATTTCAGCAAACTAATATAGACCCTTTATTGTCACATTGTGTGTGTGTGTGTGTGTGTGTGTGTGTGTGTGTGTGTGTGTGTGTGTGTGTGTGTGAGAGAGAGTGTGTCTGTGTATCTGCATAGGACATAGTTCTCAACTATTTGATCATGATCCGGTTCTGCCTCCTATGACAGCCCTTTATCTTTAGAGGACTCTAGAACATTTCATTCTTCTTCCCTTCTCTGTCTCTGGGATATACTTTGCCTCCATTCCACAACACTTACATCAGAGTTTTATCTCTATAGTATTAAAAGACTTTCAAGCTGGTATCAACATTTTTCCAGAGTTAAAAAAAATATATCCTTTCTCTGTTAAAACTATACAATGCTACTTTACTGTGCCAGTCACAACTTAAGAAATAGATCAGGTCTTTAACCGTTATATGTTGCCATATGTAAGCCAAGTGTATTCATGGAAATAAACCCTTCCTTTTAACCTTTATCAATCTTTTTTTTATAATATTTAAAAGAAAAAAAACAACTCGACATAATACTTTTTAGCACCTTCACTAAACTATTACTTAAGACAGAGCAAACATACATTTATATAAAAGAAAACAAATTATATTAACACGTTCACAATTACAAATATTATGTATCACATATATTTTATACAATTAACGTAAATCCAAAATTACATAAAATGATCAGTTCCTGCCTTCCCTTAAACCTCATTCCACCTCCAAACATTATTCTGCATGCATTGTCCCCAAATGTCCATTTTCTATGTAATTTACTCCTACCCTTTTCTAAATATCCAACTTTTAGTTATTTTATCTCTGTTACAGTATTTACTACTTCAAATATAGTTGGTTTAGCTTTTGATTACCATTTTCTGCTAATTGCTTTTTTGGCAGCTATCTGAGTTAAACTTAACATGGCATTGCAGTGTCTAGGCAATTCAGATCCTGTATTCCAGGTCAAAAAATCATTTCCTTAATTATACCTATTTGCTCACCCAATATTTCTGATAGAATACTCTGTAGGGAATTTTTAAAGTCTGCCAATTCATTACAATCCCAGCCAACTCATTATACTCCCAAAATATATATTCCCAGTTACCTCTTTCTTCCCCATCACACCTCCAACATCTGCCAGCTACCTGAGGAAAATTTATTTGGTCTTCTTGGGGTATAAAAATACCTATGGAAACATTTTCAATCAAAAATACTAAATCTTCTAGACTTTGTTGCATATTTGAAAGGCATACATATGTCCTCTCATTGCTTCTTTGTGAATTGCATATCAGACTCTCTTTGTAATCTTTACTAACCTCCTCTGATTGATTCCTATAGTTGTTGTACAATATATTATATGCCCTACTAATTATCCATTTTTAACAGCAGTTTTTTACTCTAGATTTAACTAATAACTCTGTCAGATCAAATCATTCACTTAGAATTCCCATATCCCTGTCTCTTTGCCTATACTCTGATATCAATCCCTGATAGGGAAGGCGGTTTCTAGTTTGCAGTCCAAATGTCTTCTTAGCCTCTTCCCATTCTGTTACCTTTTCCATCTCTAGTTATTTACTCCCAATACCTTAGTTTGACAGTTTTCTCTGGTAAATTCCAGCCCTTCTTGCCTATTCTGTGAACCCCTAATTATGGTCACCCCTATCAGCAGAATCCCCTTTCTACATTCTTTTGTTGGCTTAGTTCTTAGAATACATTCTGCTAACTTATAAATATAATACAATATTCTGTATAGCTGTTGTCAAGCTGTCTGCATGTCCTTCCCGCAGTTGGGTAGCGTTCGAAAGACATGCGTGCATAAATGGGTGTGCCTTCGTTGAAGGTTGGGCGTCGAGCTGGCACCTCGACATTTCGTAAAAATCTACTGCCAATCATTAGTGGACTGGAGTTCCGCTGTGGCGACCCCTTACCGGGAAAAAGCCGAAAAGACAAACAACGACATCCTGTATAGCTGTTGTTATTCTCCTGAAGGATCTGCATTCAAAATCCAACTCCCTCCTTACATACTGAATCCCCTGTTTCATCACCATTCATTTCCATTTTGAATTATAACTTTCTGCTTGTATTATATATATGAGCCTTAACCATGTAGCTCTAAAATATCCCTTCAAATCAGGTAATCCTAAACTACCATGTTGTTTTGGAAGGATCAGTTTATTCTGCTTGACTCTTGCCCTTTTTTCCTTCCAGATAAAATCCTTCAACTCTTTATTAAATATTGTCCACAAGTTCTCTTAAAATATGCCTGACCTGTATATAAAACTAAAGTGACTAAAAATATTTTAACTAATTGTATCTTGCTATCTATCCATAAACAAGATCATCCAATTTCTCGTTTTTTGTGTTATCTTCTTTTCGATCTCTTTGCATATATCCTTTGCTGCCATAACGGAATCCTTTTCAACTCATACTCGAATATTTAATTTTATCATGGCCCTATAAATATGAGTATGGCTGAACCAATGTGTGTGGGTACATAATTTACAGTTATACCCTTTATTTTACCATCATTAATTTTATATCCCAAAAGAACTTGAAACTGTTTCTGAATGTTCCACATCACTGAGATATCCTTTCCGGGTTTTATCTGGTACAAAATAATATCATTTGTAAATAAAGCCAATTTTTCTTGATTTTCACACCAGTTATATCCTTGAATTTCTGAGTCCCTTATTTTCTTTTTCATTTGCTCTAAATATAACAGAAAAAACAAAGGGGAAAGATGATGGCTGTGCCTGGTTCCTCTGTTCAGATACAGCTTATCAGAGAGGAACCATCCCACTTTAATTTTTGCCTCTGATCCCTCATATATTTCCTAATTAACCTTATTATTTCTTCAGGGAAAGCAAATGTTTCCATTGCCCTATTCATAAAGTACCACCTTTCTCTATCAAATGTTTGCTTTGCATCAAGACCCACCAATAACATCAATATTTTCTTGCATTCTGCTTTCGTCTGGATCATCATTGTTCTATTAATTTTGTCAAATGTTTGTTTTCCCCCACAAAACCTCACTGATCCATATCTATCAATTTTGGCAACACCTTTGACATTTTTTAGCTGTTATAGACATAAACATTTTATAATTATGATTTAAAATTGAAATGGGCCTATATGAAACTGGGTCTCATGGGTCTTTACTGTCTTTAGGTATTAAAGCCACCACAATTTTCTTTCCAGGATGTTGGTGATTCACCTCCTTTTAAAAGAACTTTAAATAAAACCTTCCAGATCTTTATCACTTTCTTCCCTCCTAACTTCCAAACGTTCACAGAAATACCATCTATTCCTGGAGACTTTCCTGCAGATTGATTATCCAGCACTGTTTTTATCTCTTCTCCACCTGGCTTAACTGTTAATTGCTGAGCCTTATCTGCCTCTAATTTTGGCATACCTACAGTAAGTCTTCCATAAATATTTCCATTTGTGCTTTTTCTCAGTTTCCACAGACCTCTGCATTATACAAATTTTCACACAATTTTTGAAATATCTCTAATACTTCTACAGGGTTTCTGGTTATTTTTCTTTTAATGTACTGCCTAAGTTTAAAAACAACTTTCTTCTTTCTGTTGCATAAGTCATTGTACCAAATTTTTTTTGTGCTGTGGAGTTATTATAAAAAAATTTGCTTGACAGCAGTCTTTTTAAACTCATGCATATTATCCAGATTGCTTCTCTTTTTGTTCTGCAAGATCCGCCTTACTCTCCAATACATTAACCTTTGTCAGCCCCTCTAAATAATTCTGGTTACTTCTTAACCATATCTGTATTTCTTTTATTTCTACCCTATTTTTATAATCCACTTTTATTTTATCTCACTCACTGGCTATAACAACTGAAGAAGCTTCTATATTTGCTAATAACTTTGAATAATTTCAAGTACTCATTCCTTAAATTCCTCTCTTTTTAACAGGTAGGTGGGGGAGTGTCAGTGTCTCTTTTGTACTTTATTACCTGCATTTTATCTTAGTTGTAATTGGAGCAACATCTGAAATCGTTATTGGATGTGTGTTGATGTTTTCGATCAAATGCACGTGATCCTGCGAAATATACTTTCTATTTAGTGCAGCCCAGTTATTGTATCTTGGGGAATAATAGGTAACTCTGTCCAAGTTCCTACTACTGAATGTACATCTTCCATGCTAAATATTTTCATAAATGTTTTCATATTTTCCCTTCTAGGTCCCCCAGATATATCCTCAGTGTTGCAAATCAAGTTGCAGTCCCCCACCTATAAGTAATATTCCCTGCTGAAAGCTGATTATTTCTCCCACAATTTTAAGCTCCATAATAACAATTTTAGGTGGAATGCCAGTGTAATCCTCCTCCCTTGCCAATAGCCCCCTACTACCACAAATCTAACATTGCTATCTTTTTCCCTTCTATCACTTTTGGCGCTCCTGTAGAAATTAGTATAAGTATTCCCTCTTTCCTTTGTCTCTGATAGTCTGTTGAATATCCATCATGAAATCCTTTCTTTGTGAAATCCACATTCTCACTTCTTTCCAGATGTGTCTGCTGTAGCATTGCTATTTGCACTCTGCAATTTTTAATATAATGCAATATTCACAAATAATATCTTTAGTGTAGTCATTATGATAATAAGTTATTCTTCCCACCTGTTACATATGATATGTTTTTAAATGTATAGTTCCAGCTTTTGTGTTACATGCCCCCACTAATGTTTGGCAGGGTGATATTTTATACAGTTGTTTCTTGTCACCTCCATTTGAACCTATGTCACATTTTACTAGACTTCTTGTTTTAATGAAAACCCTCAAATAAAAGAACAAGCATGTCGCCCAGAACTTCCCCATAACCAATTAACTTAAAACAAACTATGTAAATCTTCAAATAGTGAAGTCTATCCCTTCTGATAGGAACAATTGTCCAAAATCAACAGCTGCATCCACAGGAAATAATTAACCTAAAATTAAGATTATCCATGCTAAAATGCATATTATAACCCATGTTCCTACTTACACTAATTGCTACATGTTCTTGTCTTATCTTTATTCCTCTCTCAGATGTGAAAAACAAGTTGTATGTTTTCAGAAAACATTAACTTTGAGGGACAGATGGCAAACGGGTTTATCTCAGTGTAAATCTGCACTTATTCTGAAAAAAATGCTCTCAGTGTAAATGCATTACTTTGGTGTAAAGCCTATCTATAAACAGGCTTACTATGGGGAACAGATTCCAAAACACCTGCTGTCACCCTGCTCTCAGTGTAAGTGGTCATTTACACTGAGAGCAAGTCTTTTGGAACTGGGGCCTTAAGTGCCCTGGCTGTCTTTAAATAAAACTAAATTATATACTGTTCTTTTAAATGCATTAAAGTATTTAGTTAATATAAAACTGCTGTCTCTTATTCGCTTCCACTAATTTCAAACAATATTTTTTACTTAACTACTCGTCCTTGTACCTTTTAGTTTTATGTTTTTTTTAATGTAAACAATGTTCAGACCTCTTAATTTGCTGCTGTCACCTTTAGTCAGCTTGTTTCCATGGAAACATAAGAACAAAATGTAGAGCTGTCCTCAGCTCCAGATTTCTTAACTGGCACTGAACATTCATCTACTTAAAGAAAACTATTTATTATATTGTGGTCTCTCATTTGTTTAAATCCATTTACATTCATAAAAAAATTGTCATCAGATTAAGCCAAAGGCATTAATCCAGACATTCACCTAAGCAAAAGTAAAAGAAAACATTTCAATTCTACATATATTATGATCAGTGTACTATTACTCCCAATCCCCCTACCCCAGTAGCCCAGGATTTCAACCTATTGACTTAAAAATGTTTTTGTCCAGCCTTTCTTCTCATTTTACATTGTAATGCTTACATTTAAAATTATGAAAGAGTGAAAAAAGCACCTCTTTACATTAGTATCTTTATCACATACAACAATCACTGAAAATACTTTACTACATAACATGCAATTTATATCATAAAATGTTTTATACAAATACTGTCAAGAAAAACATTATTTACTTACAGTTTTTTTTTATTTTTCTCCCACTTCATTTTCCCTGCTTCAAATATCCTTCCAGACGTTAATGACATGAAGTGGGGCATATGCCTGTGAGTCCTCCAACGCATTTAACAAAGTCAATAAAAGTAGTCTTTCTTAGCCAATTTTTCATGTAAGGCTATATTTCATAAACATCATTGATGCTATATGGCCACACATTTATTCAATAATTTCAGTGTTGCCTGTCTCCTTCCTGTTCATCTCCATCTCCCAGCCCTGCACTCTGGTTCAAGTCCAAGGTGCTTTTAATTCTTCTAGTAAACTCCTGTGCTTTTTTCTGTCTTGCAAACATTTTCCTTTGAAACTCTGGAAAATGTTTCAGTGATAAAAGCTGTCTATGTGCCTTATAATGAGAAGAATGGGAAGCAATGTCCCCTTCTGTTTGATGGCTCACCTCTTGTTGGACAAACTTCTGTATTTCCCCCTAGGCTGTTCTGCCTCAAAAAATTACTTTGATCCTCCAGGAAAAATATTATGAAGACAGCTTGATACAACCACTTGAATCTCACACCTGTCTCTAGACATTCCCTGATTACTGGGATAAATTTGCTTCCCTTCTGCCTGTGTTCAATGAATAATCATTTTCCACAAACACTGTACTGTCTCCAGTTTTCAATATTTTGTCCTACTGCCACAGTTTTGTCAGGATCAACTCTTTTTGCTGGTATGATTGTATCTTTACTAATACGGGTCTTGGTTGCTTCCTCATGGCAAGGTTTGGAGCATACTCACAATGTGCCCTTTCAGTTAACAAATCCTGCTGTGGAATACCAGTCCAGTTACTTATTTGTGCTGTCATAAAATTAATGCAGTCTGTTTCTTCCAATTTCTCTGTTAGAGCTGAAAATCCTAGTTTTTTCTGTGTGCTCTTTCCTCCAACTCTATCATTTTTTCAAACAGCTCTTCTTGAGATGTCCCAGTTTTTTCTGTGTGCTCTTTCCTCCAACTCTATCATTTTTTCAAACAGCTCTTCTTGAGGTGTCCCACACTCAGTCAGCCTCTTCTTCATTTTAACCTCTGATTTTTGTAGTTTTATCACCATCATCATCATTAACCCCCTCCTTTTTTCCCATTTTCTACATGAGGTTGGAGTGTCATGTTTGCTGTCACCATGTCTCTGGATTCAATGCTCCACTCCTGCCTTATTCAACACTCATACCCAACTGTCACAAATCTTCTCTCACACAATCCATCCACCTCTTTGCTGGATGCCCTTGTTTCCTCTTCCCTTCTACCTGTGTGTCCCACATCTTCTTCACGAGATTGTCTTCTGCTTTTCTGCACTTGTGCCTGAACCACAGTAATCTGTTGTTTTTGATCTTTTCTGAAATTGGAATTACTTTGGCTTCTATTCTTATATTCTTATTTCTTCATCTGTTCCACTATGTGTGTCCTACTGTTCTTTTCAGACAATTCATTTCCATCACCTCTAGCTTTCTCATCTGCTCTGCCTTTAGTGCAGAGGTTTCTGAACCATACAGTAGTACTGGTCACATCACTGTTTTGTACATCTAACTTTTCAGCTTCTTTGACATTCTTCTGTCATACACTACACCTGATACTCTATGCCAGTTGGCTGCAGTCCCCCTGATTCTAGCTTTGATCTCTTCATTCAGACTTTCCTTCTCCTCAGCCACCAATCACAGATACCTGAAAATATTAACCTGTTCCACTATCTTCTCTTCTATCTGAATTCTCAGCTTCTCTGACTTCCCCAATTTGTTGCCATTATCACTGCCTTATCTGTACTTAGTTTCAACCCGTGTGCCTTCAGTTTCACATTTCATTCTCCTATCCTTTGCTGAAGTTCTTTCTCAGAGTTTGTCTGCAATGCTACATTGCCTGCTTACAGCAACTTTGTTGACATGTCCCCATCGACCGGTTTGCTAGTGTGGTCAGTCATCAATATGAACAGCAGTGGGCTCAGAGCTGAACCTTGGCGCACACCCACTCCCACTGGGAGTCTCTCTATGAGACCAAACACTGTTCATACTTGAGTTATTGGGTCCTTGTAATAGCCTGCACTAATTCTACCAGTGTTTTTGGGACTTCAAACTACCGCAGTACTGCCCAAATCAACTTTCTTCAGACCTTGTCATACATTTTCTCCAAGTCTAGGAATACCCAGCTAGACTCTTTCCTCATCTCTAGCTTCTTCTCAATCATCTGTTTCACTGCAAACATTGGGTCAGTTGTGCTGCATCCTGATCTGTATCTGAACTGCTCATCTCCCATCTTGCTTTATACTACTCTGCATATCTGTTTATCAATCACCCTCTCCAGAACTTTCATGAAATGTAACAGGAATTTGATATCTGTGTACTGCTCACAGTTGTGGATGTCCCCTTTGTTCTTGTACAGTGGCATGAGTATGCTTATTCTCCAGTCATTTGGGATATGTATTTTTCTTCACACTGCTATGAGCACCCTCAGGAGCCATTTCTCCCCTATTTCATCCAGCATTTTTATCATATCTGCTGTTACCTCATCTGAGCCTGCTGCCTTCTCTCACTTCATTTTCCTTAGTGCTGTTCTTACTTCTTCTAGGGTGGACTCCTCTTCTTCTCTCATTGAAGGCTGTGTCTAGGACAGTACAGCTTTTGTGGGATTTTCTTCATTTAGAAGCTGCTGGAAGTACTCCTACCATCTGCCTTAGATGTCCTGTGGACTGGTGAGCAGGTTGTTTCTGGCATCCATTATGAAAGGTGTCTGACTATCTTTTTTATCTTTCTGTATTTGCCTTGCAATCTGATATAGTTTCTGTGTGCCACCTACTGAGTCACTTTCCAGAAGTTGGTAAAGTGTCTCCTATGCCCTGTTCTTTGCTATTGCAACTCCCTTCTTAACTTCTTTGCTAGCCAGCCAGGATTGCTTCCTAGCCAGGCCTGTTTTTTCTATCTCCCATTTTTTTCTGCACTTCTTCTTTCTTTTGATGACTTCCTGGACTTCTGCTTTCCACCACCAGCTTTCCTTATGTACCTTATTTCCATACCTGGCTTGGCTGCACATCTGTTCTGTAGTCCTCACACAATCTGTTTTGAGACATTGCCACTCTTCGTCAACTCCACCTATTTTCTCCTCTTCTTGGGGGTACTAGAGCCCTGAGTAATTTCTTGAACTGCTTTACTTTCTCTCCACTCAGCCTCCAGGTCTTCATCTTGGTCTCTGTTGACCTTAAAGCCTTCTCTGACCATTTCTTGTAGCTGAATGTGACAACCAGTGGTTTATGCTGTGGGCTGACTGTTTTTGCTGCGGATGACTTTGCAATCACTGATTCTATGCCAGTGCTCTTTCCTTACTAGGAGGAAGTCTACCTGAGTTGCATGTTGGCCACTCTTGTGTGTGATCTTGGGACTCTCTCTTTCTGAACCATGTGTTGGCTACTATCAAGGCATTTGTCAGGCAGATGTCTAGAATGGCCTCTCCTTCTTTATTCCTGTTGCCCCACCCATGTGGACCAAGGCGGTCCTGAGATCCTGTTCTCTCAGTCCCGGTATGTGCATTCAAATCACCCATTATCAACATTAATTCATGTTGCCCTCTTTTCTCTAGTAGGCCCTGCAACTACTGTATGAATGTATTTGTTTCCTTACTGTCAAAACCCTGCTGCAGGGCATAGGCAGAAATTATGAATACTGCCCTATCATTACACTGGAGTCTGATTGCCATGAGTCTGTCACTAATTCTGATGATATCTCTCAGTGCCTTCTGAAGCCTCACTCTCTCCACAATTCTCACACCATTTCCAGCCTGCCCTCCTCCTGAGTAGTAGACTCTGGATCCCAAGCCAAGTGTCTTTGCTGTACTACCCTTCCGTCTTGTCTTTTGGATACATAGGATGTCCAGCCTCATTATGTCATCTACTTCCAAGCTGCATCCTGTCAGTGAACCTATACTTAATGTAGCAATTCGTAGTTCATGTTTGGCAGGTTGATTGATTTTATGTCTAGCTTTCACTCAACAGAGCTATCCCAGGTAACACAGGCTGTGCAACTGGACACTGGCCAGCTAGTAGCTTATTGACCCAGGGCTGCTGGGCTTTATGGTAGACGCACACTGACCAATAGGGGCACATACACCTTTCCCACTGTTAGACCTACTTATCATTGATAAATACCCATGCCCGTTTGGTGCCATTTTATAGTTTTATCAGCTCATCTGAATAGCTGTTTAGAGCTTCTTCCATTGTTTTCTGGCCTTTTATTATTTGAGTTGATATACTCCTTCAATGTTTCATTTATTGTAATCAACTCTGAGCATATTTGACTTAATTTTACTTTAAATTACTGGAAGTCATCTCTTATAGCAACAGTGGAGCATTAAGTGCTTTTTTGCTGAACAGCTGTAGGATTCTTCTCCGTTAGTGTTTTCTCTTCACCTTTGCTGGTTGATTTTCTTTTAGACATCCAGGCAATGTACTTCTAGCCAGTAACTGAATTGTACTAAAACAGGCAGAGTTATTGGCCCTTATCTTTCAGTTTCTTTTTACACACTGGGAGAGCTGAAATTAAACTGTTGATCATTGTGCAGCCATCTTGGAAAGCCCCCCAACTTGGCATAATTCTAATCTTATGTTAACATGTTGACTGCAAGAAAGATATGCAGTCTTATACTTGTAGGGTCGCCACCTCTCACTGTGGCTAAAACTGGAGTAAGGCCACACCCCTCGCATCATGCATAACCCCACCCATCCCCACCCATGTTCTGCCCATTTCGTGACATGACTATGACATCAACTGATGAGGATGGCCCTCTTTTTCCATTCCTGGTGCCTTCTTTAGCCGATTTACAATGCTCTTCTGTAAAAAAGCATAGTAAATCAGCCAATTTAACAAACTCCAATAGTCTGTGTCCTTTTTTGAAACAGAATACCGGAGTTTGTACAGTGTTTTCCAGACTACCGGGAATCAGTTTGATTTCCTGATTAAAAAAAATGGATAGGTGGCAACCCTATATACTTGGCTGTGTTACCTTTTAATTAGTTCTGACTAAAAGTAGTTTTGGAACTAGCTTGTACACCTAGTTAAAAAGTTCACATAAGCCACTATAACAAACTGCTATCTACATTATATTCTTATTGATGTTTATCTTTATTGTGCCCATATCTACCTCATCAATACCTTAAAAAATAGAGTGGCAAAGGCCCTTATATTTAAATCAAGAGATGTTAGTTTTGAAAGAATATAGATTAAAAGATATTACATTTATCCTAGGCAAGGTATCAGAGAAGTTAATTTAATACATTCTAATTGTCTATTTTTCCTTTAACATTGCTTTTTTGAATGGTAGTCATAATAAAATCACAACTGATTGCAGTGACCATGCATTCAGTGCTACTCATAAAGCCATTATAACTGCAGCTGTCTTTATCATCTTTATGCAAAATCTTATACCACATTGACAATAAATTTCTTTAAACACATTTTTATTATGTTTTTTAATAGATTTGAAGTAGTTTACTTCATTTGATCTTCAACCTGTGGGTTTCGGATCCACATCGGATCTGACACGGCCGCATTTTCCAGCTATGGATGCGAGCTCCAGACTCCTCCCCTTACCCATAATGCCAATGTCTCCCTTCTCCCTTCAGATCTCATTTAACGCCATAGAGGTTACAAGCATAGTTTTTGAGCTCCAGTTAGTGGGTTATATAATTGAACTTTTCCCTGAGTTCTTTCTCTCTATTTCTATTTTCTTTCTGACATCCTTTTTCTCACTCGTGACTGCATCGGATATCAAAAAAAAAAAAAAAAAAACTTTTCTCTACACTCTTTCTTTTCTATCAGAGAGAGCATATGTGTGTGTGTGTGTGTGTGTGTGTGTGTGTGTGTGTGTGTGTGTGTGTGTGTGTGTGTGTGTGTGTGTGTGCGCCTTTTGGGCCTGTGTGGGTATGGCTAAAGCCCCTAAGGCAGGATTTAGAAAATGCACAGAGTGTGGCCATAAGCTGTCCCCGGTGAATGACCACACTCTGTGCGTGGTTTGCAGATCACCTCAAGTGCTCCTGTCCTATTTGCGCTGGTTTCAACCCCAGAGCACTTAAGGGCAGGCAGGACAAACTGATTTTGAAGGGATTACTCCCCTCTTCAGGATAGCAGCAGCTGCTGCTTCTACTTCCCCGGCCTCTGGGACTCAAACTCCTGCCAAGAGGTCTGGGGAAGGGGGACAAGGCCAAGAAGGACCGTTCCTGCAAGCGGTCCCCTGACTGCTCATCGGAGGTGGCTCCACCACTGAAAATCAGGCCAATGACTAGGTCTGGGTCTCCTCACCTTCTCTCACCCAGGTTCTCCCTCGTGCTGAGGAGACTCGTAGCTGGTCCCCAGTAAGGACTTCTCCCCACCGGCTTTCCTGTCCAGTTTCGGTGGTGTCCTCCCACTCCACCCGAAGTTTAAGTGAAGCAGAGATGGACAAGATGATGTGGAGATTCATCCACACTCAGATCCAGATGGGGGTCTTGCCAGTGCCCTCTCCCTGTGGAGGGTGCTCCTTGCAACCTTTGTTCTGACCAATAACTCCTTCTCCGATCCGACTGGCAGTTTCAGAGTTCTTGGATCTGAGGACTCTCAGGGTCAAAGGGTCGGCACCGACAGTACCATGTACCTCGACGCCGGCCATTGCCTTGAGCTTGTCGGACCCAATAGGATCAGATCCAGGCTCTCTGAGCCGTAGCCTTGGGGTCATATCCGAAGGGGTCCTGTCTGCTCCGAGTGCTTTGGAGCGGAGCATCTGTCTTGGCATCTTGGCTCCTGGATGTATGGCTCCAACTCTCCTATCGGGTCAGAGGGTGACAGGCCCCGCCAGTACATCCCAAGAGGTTTGCTCCCTCTCTGCATTCATTGTGGTGGAGAGGGTTCTCTTTGTGTTGAGGCCTCTGACCATTTCGTCCGCAGACTCCACCCAGACCCCCCTGGTTCTGAGTGTGGTTCCGACCGTCTTGCCATCTCAGGGACAGCCCATGGCCACAATGCCCCAGGAAGCTTCAGTGGAACATCAAGAGGTTTGTGAGTCCTCCTCAGAGAGTCCCCCCTGAGGAGGTACCCAGAAAACGTAGGTGTAAGAGGAGGCACTTGGAATCTCCATCAGAGTCCCTCAGAGAAGACACAGACTTGGATGAAGGGGAAGGTTCCCCAAGGTCACCACCTCAGGATGTCTCCTTTGGAGACATCATGGAGCTCCTTCACCAGAGGGGGGTGGTCAGCCCCCAAACTGACTACGGACGAGTCCATGATCCTGGAAGCATTTGGGTTGGGCCCATCTACCTCTTGGGTGTCCTCTCCTGCTGATGCACTCGTGGATTTAATAACATTTAGGGCATGGAAAGAGCTAGACACCGTAGAGCCCAGCCCTAAGCACTCCGACAAAGTGCTGACTCCCCCAGTCAGACAGGACACATTGGAACAAGAGATCCCCGGTAGATAAGATGATGGTGGCAGCTGCCACCAAAAAGGAGCTCACTCAGGAGAGCTCCATGGTCCATCCCCCTGATCGAGAATCAAGAGCGATGAACCATTTTTGGAAGTGAGTATATGCTTCAGCAACCTTCTCGGTGAGGGTGCTGAACTATATGGCACATGTCATTAGACTCCAGAGAGACCTAGTGAAAGAGATCATGGAGACTACCCCAGAGTCTGTCAGCTGAGGACAAGAAGACCTTCTCCACTTGAATGGCCACTCTAAAAGCGGTCGCCAACATGTCCATGTGACTGCTCTTTCATGCTACAGAGGGAGCCACAAGGGCGGCCGGGACAGGCATTGCTATCGGGCATCATGCCTGGCTCCAGTTGTGTCAATTTTTGGAGCCCTTCAAGGCATCTTTCACCAACACCCCTTATGATGGTTCTTCCCTCTTCGGGAAGTCGGTGAAAGAGACTTTGGTCCAGAGTGAGAAGGATGGGAAGACACTGTTTGCCATCAGGATCTGCTTCTCCTCTCCTTAAAGATACTTTTCCAGGAATCAGCGAGGAATGAAGAAGATGTGGTTCTGTAAGTCTCAGATGTTTTTCCAGGATGCTGAGGATTCTCCATCCCCCAGAAGCATAGGGGGTCAGAACAGATGCCGCTTGAGAGGCAGGGGGGGTCCTAGGAATTTTGGGTCCCAAAAACTCTTTTCAGAGGGACCTGGGTAGCAGCCCTAAGGGGTTTCCTGAATGCTCATCTCTGGAGGCAGTTGAGGGTCACCTGTCGCTACATTCGAAGGCATGGGAGTCCATTATGAAAGATCACTGGGTGTTGCGAATCATATCCAGAGGTTATTTTGTTCCATTAAAGGAACATCCCCATCTGAACAAACTCCTCCCAGACGTTCTAACTACATAACGGGAGGGGGCTGTGCTAGAAATAGGAAAGCTGCTGAACAAATGAGTCATCCAACTGGTCTCCCCAGGCCAGTCCAGATCCGGTGTTTACTCCAGGTTCTTTTTAGTGCCAAAGAAAATGGAGGAACCTCAGACCCATCTTGGATCTGTCCACATTGAATTTGTCAGTAACCAAGACAAAATTCTGGATGGTCATGGTCCAATTGAGCCTGCCTTTTTTGCAGGCCACAAACTGGATGTGCTCAATCGATCTCCAAGATGCGTACTACCACATCAAAATGGACAGATGCACCCGGAGGTTTCTTCACTTCCGGCTGGGAGCCAATCACTACCAGTTCAGAGCCCCCCCCCCTTTGGTCTCACCACAGCCCCCAGGGTGTTTACCAAAGTGATGTTGGTTGTAGCGGCTCACCTGAGGCTCCAAGGTATTCAGGTCTTCCCATACCTGGACGATTGGCTTTTTGCTGCCCCCTCAGAGGATCTACTATGTCAGGCCAGGGATTACCTCATCCAGTTGGCAAACAATCTGGGGATTACCATCAACCTGAACAAATATTTTCTAGAGCCAGATAAGATTTTGGTCTTTATTGGGGCACATTTGGACACTCTTCAAATTAAAGCATTTCTCACTCTGGACAGGATACGCAGTTTAAGAATGCACATCTTACAAATTCTTCATGCCCAAGTCCCCACAGCCACAGCCACAGCAGTGCTCAGGGCATTAGGTTCCATGGTGGGCTCAATCAATCTCCTGCTGTTGGCTTGCCTGCATATGAGAGTTCTTCAATGGACACTTGCAGTTCAGTGGTCCCTGTTAGACCTTCTGTTCATCTTTCCAGTGAGAATCTCAAGGGCATGCAGGGACTCCATTCAGTGGTGGATTCAATATCCAGATATCCTCAAATGACATTCCTTTCACCCTGTTTTCCCCAATATCATGGTGACCATGGACACCTCCCAGCTAGGGTGGGGAGGCACTGCTTCGGAAGGATGGTCCAAGGCACTTGGTTCCCCTCTGAGACTGAGTTTCATATCAAAGTTCTAGAGATGAGAGCAGTTCTTTTGGTGTTGCAGGCAGTTCATGCCCATCTTCCTCTAGGGATGATTCTCCTTCAGACAGACAACATGTCAGTAGTCTGGTACATCAACAAACAAGGGGGGACCAGATCTTATCCCTTCTGTCGAGAAGCCATGAGAGTGTGGGAATAGGCAATCTCCACCAGCCGCTTTCTAATAGCAATGCACATTCCAGGGTGGTCCAACATTCTAGCGGACAGGCTCAGCAGATCAATTCTGATGCCTTATGAGTGGTCTCTGAATCCTTCAGTAGTGGAACAGATCTTTCAAAAGTGGGGTCAGCCTTGCTGCAATCTCTTTGCACCTCCTTCCAATGTGAAATGCAGTGAGTTTTTTGCTCTGAGGAGGGGGAAGCCCCCAGAGATGCACTGGTTTATGCTTGGCCTCCCAGTCTTCTCTATGCTTATCCCCCACTTATGTCCAAGTTTCTTCAGAAAGCTCAAAGGCTGTGGAGCATGGCTATCCTCCTTGCCCCATTCTGGCCTCACCAGGTTTGGTTCCCCTCACTGTGGTCTCACCTAGTTGTTCCTCCATGGACATTGGATCCAGTCCCAGATCTTCTTTCAAATCCCTCAGGGATCCCTCACCCAAATCTGGATAGTCTGAAGCTCACGGTTTGGCTGCTCTGGTTCCCATGATTATCAGGACTCCCGGATTGTCATCCCCTGTAAAGTCCATTTTGGTGGTGGCTCACAAATCCTCCACCAGAAAGGTGTATCGTAGCAAATGGAGATGTTTTTCCATATGGGCTAATCAGTAAGCTTTGGACCCTTTCATGCCTCCTCTTTCAGCGGTCTTAGAGTTTTTGGCCAGCATCTTCCATCAGGGTGCTAGTTCTTCCACAATTAAGGTGCAGCTGGCAGCTATCTCTAATTTCCATGTGGGTGTGAATATGTCTTCCCTGGCTTCTTCCAAACTGTGTAAAACATTCCTTAAAGGGACCTTTCTACTTAGACCTCCAGTTAAGGATCCTCTACCTCCGTGGGATCTTACCTTAGTGCTACATGCATTGGTTTCTGCACCCTTTCAACTGGCAGCATCAGTTGATCTTCAGTCTTTGACATGGAAAACTGTGTTCTTGGTGGGCATTACCCCAACCAGAAGAGTGTCAGACCTTCATGCTCTTTCTATCAAGGTGCCTTACATGATCTTTCACAAGGTTAGAGTGTTGTTGCATACTAACCTATCCTTTCTTCCTAAGATGACTTCGGAAGCCAATATTAACTAAATGATAAATTTACCAGTTCTCTTCCCCAACTTCCAAAACAAAGACGAATATAAGTTGCATCTGCTTGATGTTCATAAGCAACTGAGATTTTACTTGCATAGGACAAAGTCCTTCTGCAAATCTGATCAGTTATTCATGTCTTATGCTAAACCCTTTTTAGGCAAGCCAGTTTTAAGAATTGCTCAGTGGATTTCCTTGTGCATTGCTCAAGCTTATGAGGTGAAAGGTAGGTCCTTGTCAGGAAATGTGAAGGCACACTCCACCCGATCTATGGCTACGTCAGCTGCCTTCTGGTCTAAGGTGTCTCTGGATGATATCTGCTTGGCAGCTACTTGGTCCTCATCTCATACCTTCATTTCTCATTACAAGATGGATATCATGTCTCAGAATAGAGCATCCTTTGGTTCTGTGGTGCTCCAGAGTATCCTTCCATGTGGGCCACCCAGGAGTTTATGATAGCTAGGGTCTCTGTCCCACAGGTTGAAGATCAAATTAAGTAAACTACTTCAGATAAAGAAGTTATGTACTCACCATAATGTTCCATCTGAGTAGTTGTACTTCATTTGTCTTCAGTCTTCCCCCACTCCTTCCCTCTGACCTTATCATGGATGCAGGCTGTGTTTTCGACCGTGTATAAAGTGTTTGGCCCTTGACTCTGTCCAGGTCAAGGAGTGTAATTGAGATCCTTGTTATGATAAGGTGATGTTGGGTCGGGTAGCTGATACCTTTTTAGGCAGCAAACTCATTCTGAAGGGAGAAGGGAGACAGGAGGGCATTATGAGTAAGGGGAGGAGTTTGAAGTTCGGATCCATAGCTGGAAAATAAGGCCCTGTCAGATCCGATGTGGATCTGAAACCCACAGGTTGAAGACAAATGAAGTACAACTACTCAGATGGAACATTATGGTGTGTACATAACTTCTTTTTATTATTTACTCCAACATTATATAAATTGCTCAAATCCTGCCATTCCTTAAATTTTAGTCCTTATCCCAAGCATTATTCTGCATGGATTGTTCCCACAAATTCTATTCATTTTTGTGTAAGTTACTCCTTCCATTTTCTAAAGATCCCACCTCCAATTCTTTCTCTACAATATCTATTATTTGGGTTTGATTTCCATTTTCTAGAAATTGCTTTTTTGGTAGCCAATAGCATAAAGTATTACTGTCTAGGTAATTCATATCCTATTTCCCAATTCAAAAGAATAATTTTCTTAGTTATTATCATTCACTCCTCCACCCTGTCTGACAGAGGTCTCTGTAGGATTTTTTTTATCTGCCAACTTGTTACATTCCTAAAGCATGTTCCTAATTACTTCTCTTTTCCATTCTTTACTGAGTTATTACATGCAGAATCATCATTGACAGGATTCTGTTGATAAGCTAATATTATCTCAGAAAGCTGCCAAGCTTCACATTTTTATTTTCATAATGGCATAAATTTAGTTTCTGGTTAATATAGCACTGGACAGCACCCAATAATATGTATGTAAGTGCCTCATACTAATTATACAAATGGCCAATTTCACAGCATATACCTTAGATAATTTTTAAATTATTATCTTTTTTTTTTTTTTTTTTTTTTGGCAAACACATTTATTAACAACTTGGAACATGACTTCACTGTGTGTTTCCCAGCAGTGCATGTAGATATTTAGGAATTGTAATTGACTTGCTCAGGGGAGGATTGTGGTCCTTTCTTACACTTGTGCTACTTAAGTAAAGCCGAAAGTGCTGTGTACTGATGATACCTGGTCCATCCAAAAAATGACTTGGCAATATATTGTTTAATGCTGTATATGTTGGCAATGTATTGTTTAATGCTGTATATGTTGGCGATATATTGTTTAATGCTGTATATGTTGGCGATATATTGTTTAATGCTGTATATGTTGGCGATATATTGTTTAATGCTGTATATGTTGTCCATATATTGTTTAATGCTGTATATGTTGGCCATATATTGTTTAATGCTGTATATGTTGGCAATATATTGTTTAATGCTGTATATGTTGGCAATATATTGTTTAATGCTGTATGCAATGGTTTATCACATTTCTCTCATTATTGCCTAAAATGGTTCTGTCTGTACTTTTCCAGGATAGATTCTACCCAGACACAATTTTACCTACAAAATGATAATGGAGTGTCAGAATGGCATGTGGCTACCCCCCCCCCCCTTTGATAAGCAAATAAGGACTAGTCAGTGCTTAAGAACACAGAGTTTCTTTCCAACTAATTGCTGAACAGTAGCTGACACCATCAGTATGGCATTACTGTAATGATATCTGTTTTACTGTGCATTTATTAGGTAGTGTGGTGGGAATTCTAATCACAAACTAGACATATGACAACCAGCAGCATTACCAGAACTCAGTAGCATTACAGCATTGCTCAGTTTGCTTTTCCATCTTTTCTGCTTCTTTTTGATTTCTTATGATTGTATATGTAATATATTTGTTTGAAAAAAAAATCTTTATATGATGATTAGAATGACTAAATTATTTACTTTTTATGGTCCACTTCAGAGTCTTTTAAATGTTATAGTTGTAGAATTGTATTAATTGCTGTTGCTTTAACTTTTCCTCCTGCATTTCTTTCTAGCATATCAGGTTGATTATTTTCTGTAGCTGAATGCACTGTGCTAACTCCTTAATGTACAGCTGAGGCTTATTATGCATTCTATTTAACACTTTTTAAGTCTATTATTTTAACAATTCCCTATATCTTGTTAACTTACATTCTTGGAGTCAGTGTTGGCTTACCTATACCTTGTTGTGTACATGGATGATGTTGCATGGGTTGAGTTTTCACAGTTTCCACAGGAAATCATTGCCACTGCAATTTTTAAATGTGCACTAACAGTGGTTAAGATGTTTTCATAGATTTTCTTTTACCTCATGTTGATGTGACATGGAGTTTGTATATATAACTTTGAAGAGCTACAAGGCTTGTTCCCCTGCAAAAAAATGCTTGCATTTATTTTTTGTCAAGTTGAATTCCTAACAGTTTTATTTGGTGAACTGGTTCCTCACCAAGCTCTAAATCAATTACTCATAGTGGACGTGTCACTGCTACCTTGTAAGTAACTGAGATAACTTGAACCTTTTCTGCCAGGACCTCCACTACAGATAGATGGACTCTGCTTAATCTGATATAACAGTTATTGTCCAGTACAAATACCTTATCCCCAATTTACATTAGTACTACCACCAGTCAAATTGCCATTTACCCCTTAAAATAAATATGTGATTGATAGCATTTAGTGCTGAGCAGGTATTCTTCAACAGACGGATAACAAACAGGTAATCATACCAGTTTAATATGAAAATCCTTAAGCTTATAAATAAATAAATCACTAGCTACATGCATTTAAAATAGTATAGTAAAACATGCTTGCAACAACAACAAAAAAAAAATAATAATTTCACTTGAAAAGAAAAAATGCAAACAAGAATAATCTTGGGCAACAAATCTAAAATAAAAATTATGAAAAGACAGATGACATACAATAAACTCCAAAACTAGTTCAGACTATAACTAATATAGCTAAAGATATTAATGTGCCCTACCTGTCAGTAACTTACATGATCTGAATAAAATGTCTTCCTAGTAAAATTTGAAGATGCAGATTACTAAGTCATGAAATGCAGAAAGAAAAAAGACTGAAATGGAGAAGGGCGAATATCAAACATTGCATTACTCCTTTAAACTTAGTTTTTGCAGGGGACAGGCCTCCAATCCAAACTTACACATTCACCAACTCTGAGATCACCATACCTCAGAAAAAGTGAATATTATGAGAAATGATAATCTTGGGCATAGTATATGCAAGTCTGTATTTTCGTTTTTTTAATCTCCACATTTCAGGACTCAGCAATCTAAGTCCTGACATTTTAAATGGCTAAAATAAAATCCTTCAAGTTATTATAGATAGCTCTGTCTGTTTATACATATTCCAGCTGGGGAATTTAGCAACAATTTGATTTCCTGTCCTTGCCTATTTAAGTGGCACAGTGTGAAATATTTTCTGCTTAAAAACCTCAGCTTTGGCCGGCTAAGAACTTGTTATATTCAACTGGACGTATAAGAGAATTTAAGTACCTTTATCTGCTCTTTTTTTTCAAATAAATACAGTATTTAAATTGATTTTAACTGTGTGGAAGGAATATTAGCTGAACTGGAAGTTAGTCAGTGTTTGCTGAATTTTGTTATTTGCTAGTAATTACAGGTGTGGAGGTAGTCACATTCTTTGATTTCCTGTCCTTGCCTATTTAAGTGGTACAGTGTGAAATATTTTCTGCTTAAAAACCTCAGCTTTGGCCGGCTAAGAACTTGCTATATTCAACTGGATGTATAAGAGAATTTAAGTACCTTTATCTGCTCTTTTTTTTCAAATAAATACAGTATTTAAATTGATTTTAACTGTGTGGAAGGAATATTAGCTGAACTGGAAGTTAGTGTTTGCTGAATTTTGTTATTTGCTAGTAATTACAGGTGTGGGGGTAGTCACATTCTTTGATTTCTTGTCCTTGCCTATTTAAGTGGTACAGTGTGAAATATTTTCTGCTTAAAACCTCAGCTTTGGCCGGCTAAGAACTTGCTATATTCAACTGGACGTATAAGAGAATTTAAGTACCTTTATCTGCTCTTTTTTTTTTCAAAAAATACAGTATTTAAATTGATTTTAACTGTGTGGAAGGAATATTAGCTGAACTGGAAGTTAGTCAGTGTTTGCTGAATTTTGTTATTTGCTAGTAGTTACAGGTGTGGGGGTAGTCACATTCTTTGATTTCCTGTCCTTGCCTATTTAAGTGTTACAGTGTGAAATATTTTCTGCTTAAAAACCTCAGCTTTGGCCAGCTAAGAACTTGCTATATTCAACTGGACATATAAGAGAATTTAAGTACCTTTATCTGCTCTTTTTTTTTCAAAAAATACAGTATTTAAATTGATTTTAACTGTGTGGAAGGAATATTAGCTGAACTTGAAGTTAGTCAGTGTTTGCTGAATTTTGTTATTTGCTAGTAATTACAGGTGTGGGGGTAGTCACATTCTTTGATTTCCTGTCCTTGCCTATTTAAGTGTTACAGTGTGAAATATTTTCTGCTTAAAAACCTCAGCTTTGGCCAGCTAAGAACTTGCTATATTCAACTGGACATATAAGAGAATTTAAGTACCTTTATCTGCTCTTTTGTTTTTCAAACAAATACAGCATTTAAATTGATTTTAACTGTGTGGAAGGAATATTAACTGAACTGGAAGTTTTCACTCTGCTCTTCAGTTAGTCCCACCCACCCTCCCTGTTTTTGTTTTGGTGTTAATCTTAGTGGCCTTGCAACTGCCCGCCCCTCTTGTAAATTTGTGTTTGGATACTCCTTCTGGGCCCATCTCATTTGCTCACTCAACTGAGTGCAGTGAGATCATATTCTGATTTCAGGCACTCCTACTGTGTACAAAGAGAGCATCTGGGAAACAAACAAAAAAAAATGTAAGCTTGTTTCCTGCCTTTCCTGTTAAGTGGTATAGACTATTTGTAGGCTTCTGAGCCCCCAAGCCTTTTGTGTTGGAGGGAAGCCTTCTAGCTTAGTTTTTTTTTCTTATAACTAGCCAGTTTTCTAGTTTCAGCACTCAAATCTGTTTCTTTGATCTCAGCACTTGTTCAGAAAAAAAAATTCATCTGCTTTTACTGTACTTGTGTTTCTACCTACTTTTTTTTACTTTTGCATCATCTTAAAAGTACTCAATTGTATTTATTACTGCTTGGTGTAACTCATTCTAAGCCTTTTGGTTTAAACACTTGGGCTTTGGACCAGTTGTTTTGCACTGAGAGGGTTTGTGGTCTGCACTGATGTGGCAGAACAGGTAGCTTACATCCTTCTAGGTTGGGAACTGCTGATTGAGGGCTCAGTGTCTGTTATTCTAAAAGTGTATTAATTCTGGTTTAAGCACTTGGGCTTTCAGGCCAGTTATTTTACATTAAGAGGGTTCGTGGTCTGCACTCTTGTGGGAGGAGAGGCTGGACTCTGCCCTTCTGAGCTGGGAATTTCTGGTTGAAGGCTTATAGTGCATGCATATCTGAACTGCTTCTTACTGAAGTTGGTGTGCCTTGTTTGCTGTGGCATAGACTGGATTCGGGCCTGCTGGATCTAGCTTTGTTTGTGTAACTTGAGCACTAATCCAGGCATTCTCTAAAGTATTCAATTGTATTTATTACTGCTTGGTAGTAACTTGATTAAAGTGTATCTATCATTCTAAGTCTTTTGGATTAAGCACTTGGGCTTCAGGCCAGTTGTTTTACATTAAGAAGGTTTGTGGCATGCACTGTGGTGGCAGGACAGGTAGCTTTCATCCTTCTAAGTTGGGAACTGCTGATTGAGAGCCCAGTGTCTGTTATTCTTAAAGTGTATTAGTTCTGGTTTAAGCACTTGGGCTTCAGGCCAGTTATTTTACATTAAAAAGGTTTGTGGTCTGCACTCTTGTGGGAGAAGAGGCTGGACTCTACCCTTCTGAGCTGGGAATTTCTGGTTAAAGGTTTATAGTGCCTGAATATTTGAACTGTATCTTACTGAAATTGGTACACCTTGTTTGCTGTAGCATAGACTAGATCCAGGCCTGCTGAATCTAGCTTTGTTTATATGCTTGTTGTTTGTTTGCTTGTTATTTCCCTGGAATGCTAATTCCAGCTAATACGCAGCTTCTCAGAGCTTCTGTGGATCACTAGTGATATCTGCATTGCTTACTGTACTTATTTCCTTGTTTCACTTGAAAGAAAGTTACTGTTTGTCGTTTTTGCATTTAAGTTACCTATAACACATTGCACTTAAGTTACCTGGCACTTGCTCACTAAAGCAATTATATAAGTCAGCACTAAAAATTAAAAGCACTACACCCTCACTCCCTATTGCCCCTGGTTTTCAATTATTAAGGAATTCCCAATATTATTCTAGCATGTCCAAAGGTCAGTTGTCAATCTCCTCTCCGGTCCAGCTGGTGAATCTGGGAATCTTGAGGCAATGTTACAACTGCCTCATGTACACAGACAACCCTCTCCTCCTCCCAACAAATTCCAACACATATGAGAGATGCAACCATATAGCCAAACTGGAGGCTAAGCTCTCTCAACTCAGTACTGGCATAACCAGTCAGGAGGAGAAGGAAACCACACTCACTACAATTCCAGTCTCACATAGACCTACCACGACAGCAAACCAAACACATAATCACACAAAAACATACTCGGAGGCTCTAAATAAAGATCTGCAAAGCAGCAGAGACCTCCAAAGCAGACACCCAAGCAGCCGCTACCCCAAAACAAAACACGTGCAACACATATCTCACAAAGCCAGTGTGCCAAACAGTCACAGCCCTTAAGACTAAACAACACACCTGATACACTTGTAAAAGGTGACTCTATCGTCAGGCACACTGACGTCCTGCTCACCAGGCTGAACAAGGAGAAGGTCACAGTGAGCAGCCTGTCGGGTGCTAGGATCTGCCACATAACACAAGCACTCAGGTCACTCCAAGGCAAGTACAAATATGACTCGGTCATTGTCCATGCTGGTGTGAATGACCTGAGACGTACCTCCCTGGACTACATGAAAAGAGACATAAAGGAGCTCTCTGAGCATGTAGCCCAGGCCGGTATGACCCTGACCTTGAGTAGCATCTTACCCTCACCAAGAATGATGCCACAATATGAAGACAAGATGATCAATTTCAACAATTGGCTTAAGCACTGGTGTCATTCAAAGGGGATCCAATGCCTGTCAGCTTGGGATGATATGCTCGACAAGCCACGATGCTTCGCTAGGGATGGCTTGCACCTGTCACCCCTGGGCTTTCGGATATTGGCAAAGGCTCTTGCTACCCCCATAGTGCCTTTTTTAGGCAAGGATCAAAAGACAAACCCACCTCCATAGGTATCACAAGGGATAAGAAACTAAGAGTAATGCTACTCAACGCCAGAAGTCTAAACCTCAAGATGCACGCACTCGAAACTCTCCTTAGCATGGAGAACATCGATATCTGTGCAGTAACATAAACCTGGCTCAGGGCTTCCGAGAGCACCCCAGCACTACCAGGTTATACCTCATACCATGCTTTTCGGCCCCAAAACTTGGACCGAACCACAAAAGGAGGGGGAGTATCGATATTCATCAAAGATACCCACACCTCCAGGTTGGTGGCAAAGCACGAAGCATCAGAGACTATCCATGTGCAACTAGCAGTGGGTAAAACTGTCTTCCAGTTTATAGCCTGCTACAGACCACCCTCCCATACCCAGGAACCCCACTCGGCCTTCCTGAGAACACTGGAAAATATGAAGGTCTCTCCAAACACCATTATATTGGGCGACTTCAACTACCCAAACATAGACTGGGAGCATTACTCTAGCTCCAACACCCTAGCCCAAAGGTTCCTAGAATTTATAAACTCAAATGCTATGGAACAACTTGTTACCACTCCCACAAGAGGGGAAAACATACTGGACCTGATCATCACCAACATGGGGACTCTATGCTCCAGACCAGAAGTGTATCCCTCACTGGTAAGATCAGACCATAAACTAATCTCACTGGATATTCACATCCCGGCCCCACCCCCTGCCCAGAAAACCACAGTGAAAAACTTCTCTAAAGCAAATTTCACACTCCTCAAAATTGAGGTGGAATCCTTCAAAGCCCCCGGGCCTGTGGAAAATACGGCCCAGACCGCAGAATCCTTTATAAACACATTCTATGAACACCTTCAGGAATGCATGGATCATGCGATCCCAAATAAAACCAAGACCCAATCCTCCAAAGGCAGGCGTCCTGTCTGGTGGACCCCAGCCATAAACAAACTATACAATAGAAGGAGGAAGCTACTAAATGATAGAGCAAAATCCCAAAAAAGGGAAGGCATCACTGATCAGTATTAGCAAAAAACTACGGGCACACATAAAATTGTCTAAGGCCAGCTTCGAGAGAAAAATTGCACAGGACACTAAGGATAATCACAAGGCTTTCTTTAGTTATGTTAGGAACCTGGGTGGTAATTCCCAGATATGCTCAGAATTAGTCCAAAATGACAAAAAATACACCGAACCCACAGACATTGCCAACATCCTAGCTGACAGGTTCAGTGCAAACTTCTCCCCCCCCACCAAAAGGGCAAATATCTATCCCAGCAGAGTGCTGCCCCCCTGACATCTCAGATGCTCAGGTAAGAGCCGCCCTCTCCAAAGCAAAAAACACAGCATCAATGGGACCAGATGGTGTCCCGGGCTGCGTCCTACATGAACTCCAAGAAGAGCTAAACCCAAACATAAAACTACTGTTCAATCTCAGCCTTACTACAGGATATGTGCCCAAAGAGTGGCGTACAGCAACAGTGGTCCCTCTCCATAAAGGTGTTGCCTCAACGGATCCTGGAAACTATCGCCCCATAAGCCTGACTAGCTTGGTCTGCAAAGCTATGGAAAGGATCATCATGGATCTCAAAAATAAAGATATTGGGGACCTACAAACACTGGATCCTACCCAGTTTGGCTTTGTTAAGGGCAGATCCTGCCTCTTAAACCTGGTTGATTTCTTTGAAACAGTCACCAAGGACATTGACGAGGGGAAGGTGGTCCACACAGCCTACCTGGACCTCGCAAAAGCCTTCGATACAATACCCTACTCGGGCATTATAGATAAGCTCACCAGCTTAAATATAAACCCCTATGTCACTAGATGGATTGCAAACTGGCTCAAGGACAGAACCCACATGGTTAGAATTGCTGGAGCCATGTCAGACTCCAAACCAGTTACAAGTGGTGTCCCACAAGGCTCAGTCCTGGGACCTCTCTTGTTCGGTATATATTTCTCGGAGGTACAGGCCAACACGGAAGGACTGTGGCTGACCAAGTTCGCAGATGACTGCAAACTGGGCGCCATAATTGACTCTCCAGCCGACACAATCATCCTCCAAAAGGGCCTCATAGAAACAGACAACTGGTGCCAGAGCCATGGCCTCAAGCTAAATGCCAAAAAGTGTATAGTCATCCCCTTTGGCAAAAACAAAGTGCCCACAAATTACCACATAGGTGGTAATCCATTAAGTACAGAAGAAGTAACTGGGACCTGGGGACCCAAGTTGATAGCAATCTCTCATTTGACAACCACGTGGCCAAAGTGGTTAGAAAAACATTTTATATAGCCCACGTAATCATGAAGGGATTCACATCTAGATCAGGGGAGGTCATTGTGCCTCTTTACTCATCCCTCATCAGGCCCATAATTGAGTACAATGCCCCTTTTGGGATGTACCTTACCAGACACCTGCAGCAACTGGAAAGACCCCAAAAGTACCTCACCAAGAGGATCAAAGGGCTCAAACAGATGCCATATGCTGCCCGGTTAAAGAAACTCCAGCTCTACTCAGTGGCATACCGCCTGTTCAGAGGCGATCTGTGCCTGACGTATAAAGCCATGTCCAACCCGGAATTAATGGACATGCTGCACCTCAGAAAATCCAAATCCCATCAAGCTACGCGCTCGAGAGACTTGAACCTCAGCACTGAAATAAATAGGACATGCTGGAGGGACAGATTCATAACCCAGAGGCTCCCTTCACTCTGGAATAAAATCCCAGTCCAGGTTAGGCAGAGTCCCTCATTGACTCTCTTCAAGAGGAATCTTGATGAGTGGATGGGAGATCGTAGGTTTACCCCGGGTATCACTTCTGTGTCACTGTTAGACAGAGGCACAGTATACTAACCTCGAAAAAGGGCATAGCAAAATAAATTTAAAATGGGTGGCGAAAGCCAAACACATTCTGGCTAGGCTTATAAATGCCCTAGGGCAGATAGCCTAGTATGAACCTATGAACCCTGCTAATAGTTTTTTGTTCTATTTATGAGTCCCTGGCAAAATTTCCTGTTGGCTGCAATTTTGAATTTTGGAAAATGCTTTCTTGTTTCCACAGTTACATACTTCTTCAGGGAATCTCAGTTGAGGTAATATTATTTGAACTAGCAAAGTATCTTCAAGGAACATTAATATTTAGGAACTGCAGATTTGTGCATAAGAGAATTAGCTTCATTTTCAACTACAGTACATTTCCACAGCAGTACAATTTCACATGTATTATTTCACACACATCTTTTAAATATTCCATATTTACTAAAACTAAGTGCAATGCAGCAGTTTTTGCTTTTATATTTTAAGGAACTGCTTATGTTTTTTTAATTCAGTATAGTTTTACTGCAACTTAATTCACTTCTGCATTTCTCTTGTGAAAGAATGCTTATTTTTTCTCATTACATATTTTAGCATTCATATCATAAACACATTTGTTAAATCATATACAAATTCTGTATCTTATGTGTGACTCTTGTCCCTGAAGGTTTCATTTGCTAGCCCATTTACCAAACCTAAGCATTCATAAGCATGATTTTTTTATAAAAAGATTTGTCATTACTTCTGCTTATATAAATTGATAACATATTTGTAGAGGAATTTGTTTGGTTCCAGAATGTGAAATACATCCGACACACTGCATGATATTTGTTTGTGGTTAAACACTTATAAACACAGTAACTCACTATAGAACTCATTATAGAATCAATTTGTATCTTTATCAAAACTTTACTATTAAGAGCAAGCAATCAAGCAAGTTTTTTGACATGTTTGGCTATATCTAGTATAGTCAGAGAAGAGTCCATGCATTGTGCAGACACATTTAATACTTTTGCAATAATCATGTTGTTGTTTTTATTTGCAGGAGCTGCAGAAGACGGACATAAGTTGCTCAGACAGCAGTGAAGAAACTGGTGTGGTCTATACAAAAGTTACGACCTTTCCACTACAACAGGAACACGATAGCAAACCAAAGCGTAAAGAGACACAGTATGCCGAACTCAGCTTCTAGTAGATAGCACTTTCTTGTATTGACCTTGATATGATGCCACTAAACTGAACCATTGTACCCTTTTGGAATCCACAGTGAAATCTGTGACAGAAAGACTTTTTGGATAGATTTAATTCATTTTTTATAATGATGCAGTTGGGAATACAAATAAATTTGTCAAACGTCTGTCATAAACGGTTTATCAATTTACATTCATGATCTTTCGCCAAACGTGATGGTTTATCTGCACAGCATATATTTTGCAAACACAGTCTGAACTTTAATACCTGTTGTACAATGTATCATTTGTCAGTCCAGCTCCATGTGATTTACATTTTGGTAAAGTGACTGTGAAAACAGTAACTATGAAAACTTGTAAGATGTGTGGTGCTAAGATTTATTGAGAGTTCTCCAGCATATTCAGCAAAAGTGCAGATGCTATTGCATACAGCCTTTTCAGTTTTTGACTATCTACTGCTAAGAAAAATAGCTGGGTACATTACCAGTGATTACTGGCACTCCAGATGAAGATGGGTTATCCAGTACAAGAGAACAATAAACATTTCAGTCAGAGTACAAAATTACAAATTTTTTTGAGTGATCTTGGTTGCTTATTATATATTTTAGAAAGATGTATTAAATCCCTTTCCAGAACTGCATGCTTAATATGGAGATGCTTGCTTGCTGTTTCTCATCTCATGCTGAACATGGGAACTACATTATCTCTAGATCTGAGTAGAGGGAGACTGTTTCTCTAAACTATCCAACATTGCATATTTGCCTTTATGTTCACACTTACAAAATGTAAAGAAAATCATATTACCTTTTGTGTACTGGGCTGGACAGCAGGGACATTGTATTCATAACAGCCTATGATCCAGTGCCATAGTTTTTGTGTTATTATTAGCAAAATGTGCAAGTTATAATGTCTTGTGGTAACCATTTCTCTGATTTCATGTCATGTTTGTACTAAACAGTTTCCCACAGAAAAAAATTCACCATTCATACGCACACCTTCTGCCTTCAACTTTTCATTTTATGGCCACAGAAGTACCTCACAAAGAGGATTATTGGCCTCAGACAGAAGTCCTACACTGACCGTCTCAAAAAACTCCAGCTTTACTCTGTAGCATATCGCCTTCTCCAAGGAAATCTCTGCCTAACATATAAAGCTATGTTAAACCCAGAGCTGTTGGATATGCTAGACCTTACGAAATCCCAATCCCTCTGAGCTACATGCTCTAGGGACCTAAACCTTGTCGCCACAATAAACAGAACATGCTGGAAAGATAGATTCCTGTTCCAGAGACTTCCTATACTCTGGAACAAGCTACCCATCTATGTCAAGCAAAGTTCCTCATTAGCACTCTTCAAGAAAAATCTTGATGAGTGGATGGGAAATAGGAAATATACTCTAGGGATCACTTCTGTGGCTCTGATCGACAAGATCACAGGAAATTAACTTTCTTGGGTGGCATAAGCCAGGGAACCTTGTTGGCTAGGCTTACTTAGGCCCTTGGGCTGATAGCCTAGTACCTACCTATGAACCTATGAACCTATGTATTGAGTAAATGTTTATTTTATTAGCTGCTGAGACTTGAAGGAAGACACAGAGGGGAGGGGGAATGCTTTACTTTAACCATAATTGACTTACCTTTTTAAGAAACTGTTTTGTTAGACTTTGTTAGTCTCTGTACTGTACCTTCCTTTGAAACTTTGTATAAATGTCTTAATTATAGTATTGTTTATATATATATATATATATATATATATATATATATATATATATATATATATGTATATATATATATATATATATATATATAGATATGTGTCCGTGTCTGTGTGTGTGTGTGTGTGTGTGTGTGTGTGTGTGTGTGTATTACATATCAGATTTTATTCTGGAAGTGTATCTTGAAGAAAGGGAATGGTATATTGCAAATAAAAACATTCATTAATTGATTTTTATATTTTACTAAGATTAAAGACAAAATTAAATACTTCCATAATTTTTCTAAGGTAATAAATAAATCTTAAGTCAAAGTATATCTGTTTTACAGTGTTGTTCTACATATTTTCTTGGTAATGCACCCCCAGCGTCACATTTACATTTAATTCACCTAGTGAAATATGCAAGTGCCAGTGAGAACATCAAACTGAAATCTGAAAAACTCCTTTATGCTTCATGCACTTGGCAATTAACAATGAATAAACAAAATATTTAGAAAACAGGAAACGTACCAAAATATGTGTATTCAAAGATATAGATAACACAATTTAATGAACTTATAAAAGACAGTTTGTAATGAATATCAATCATTTGCAGTTAGAAACATTCAGAAATGGCATATCAGAGGAAGATTCTGATCTGATACTCTGGCTATAGCCTATAGTAATTATTTATTAAGGTGACCTTTCTATTAGGCATGGTAAAAACAGACCACAAAATCATTTGTTTTTGTTGCTGTCAAAATCAGATACACAAATGAGCAGTCAACTGGTCTTCATACTGGCATTGATGAAGTCTGACACTGAGGCTAAACTCTAGAAGAAGCATTAGGTCTTGGTGTTGTGACAATACCTGCTGTATTACACTTCTAGTACAGCACAAATGGCTATGAAAAAGGTTGTTTGTTTCTTTGAAACACAATCATGTTGAGTTTTGATATGGAAATCAGCTCTCTGCAAAGAAAACCAATGTAGAAATAGTAAAGTGACTATTTTGTTGTTACTGGATAGGTTTTGGTCTCTACTGGGGCATGCATGTGTCTAGTTCCAGTGACTCTAATTGTACACTACCGCAGCGAAGGAGTATTTTTAGTAGACAAGCCAGTATTCCGCAATGTGCATCCCTGATCTCACCAATGGGATGAACCAAATGTGTAAATGCATTATGTGGTATAACAGCCATGGGCATTTGCTGAACATTATGGGTGAATTACAACATTGACAGTGTAGTTTTCACCTGAAAAATCATTTGAATATGTATATTACAAAAGGAAGCATTCTCTTCCGAATTTGTAGTGTGGTGGGGAAGGGGTGTTTTGAAGATTGATATAAGAACTGTGGCTGTTACATTTTTTGTTTCAAGGGTCCTTTGTGGTCATTTTTATGATTTCTGAAGGAGTTTGTTATGTACTTGGAAGCAGGATGTCTTGACAAATGACAATGCTGATCAAAGCAGGATGTCTCACATTAAAACTTATGAAAGTTTTTCCATATTCACCAAAGATGCAGTGACTTCAGAGTTGATTATATTAAGAAAGAAAGCAAGGATGCTGACCATGCATGGAAAGAGTGAGATGCCTTGGCCCTCTCTGAAAGGGCAATTAAGCTTCTCAGTTTCAACTAATACTGCTCTTTGGATTTCTGTTTTTTGACAAGTTATACTAAACTATACCTACTGGGTATCTTGTATTACAGACTCAATCAATATTTTTTCTTTATTTTTTCATTCTCCTCATCAATGAACATCGATCTTCCATCCACTTTTGATATGTCCATCCTTCCATCTTGTCAAAAAACAGCAAGGGGAATAAGCACATCTGTTGATTGTGGACATCATCCAGTGGGAGTTGGGAGGTCGTTGGGTACTTGCTAACACCCTATAGTGGTTGATGCCTGCAGTGCTGGCCTAGTGGTATGATGTGTGTATGTGTGTTTTATAGATATATATATGTGTGTGTGTGTGTGTGTGTGTGTTACATGATGCTTTGTGTATATATGTGAGTATGTGTTATACTGTATGTTTGTGTGTCTGTGTTATGTATGTGTACATGTATGTATGTATGTGAGTGTGTGTGTAAATTATGATTATATATGAGTGTGTGTGTGTGTGTGTGTGTGTGCGTGTGTGTGTTGTGATAGTATACACACATATGCACATAAACACACTAAAAGCCAGCTGCAGATCTTTGCACTACTGGGTGGGACAGAACATCAGCCTTCATCTTTACACTCCTTACCTTGGCAACTATCCTGTGCCAGGTGTCTGGACTGCAGTATTCTAGACCACCTCCCTTCCCCAGTATGGACAAGATGATCTTGACCACTCACTCTCTACATATGGCTAACCTTTCCATCATCTAGTATCTCTCCAATCTTCAGGATGTACTTATGACAAACTTAATCTGAAGTGCTTTATGTGTTGAAAATAATAGAGATTATTGAGTTCAGAAGATTCTAAAACAGCAACAGTACCTTTTACTCTACAGATGGTTGGCAGCAATGTAACTTCAACAGCAGTTGCAGGCAGAGCAGACTACAGGCTGACAGACAATACTGTGAGGGAATACAGAAGTTCTTTTATAGACAGATAACTATAGACATTCTTTTCTGACACAGTACAGTAATAGCCTCAGTGTTATACATCCTTATTAAAAAGAGAGAGTCCAGTTTCTTCTCAGATGTAACCAGGCACATATAATCATGTTGTGCCAACATAGTAGATCTTTCCTGTCTTTTCCATGCAGGTTATATGTTATATAGCAGTTAAAAAGACAGTTTGTGATCACATCAGCATGAACTATTTATTCTCACACGTTTCAATAAATTAGCATGTGTACACTATTGCCGAATAATCCTGTACATCAATCTTTTAATTGCAATCAGACAAACATACATTAAAATTAAAGATGTATATAATATATTCAGTTCTTACATATGCAGTCATCTGACAGGAAGTAAAATGTAAGTTTTATTAACAAGTGGGCATAGATCATTTTGGTGTATTTTCCTGGAGTGCAGTAATATTCTATCAGCATTATTCATGGTGCATACTGAGATCACCATTGACTCCCTGTATGCTTTATCATAATTGTTTTTCCTGGCTTTAACACTATCAGCTTGTGGATGCTCACTGGTGGACAACACTTCTTCCTTGAGTGTTACTGTACTTTATAACTTGTTTGAATTGTATATCTCTAGCTTTTGGATTTTACCTTCACTTCAGTACTGTACCTTAAAAAACAAAGTCTGGACATCTTACAACTGTATTTAACTTTTACTAATAACTATTCTTCACTTGTATTTTCCTGGATAATCAGAGTATAATGTATTTATTTTTCATGTGTATGTTCACCACAGTTAACTAATTTGAGTGTTAATATTACTGTATACTGGGATTACTGGGGACAAGTCATCAGGCTCCTTATAACCCTTGATGGATTATTATTATCTACCCTTTGTATTGGGAGCTTCTGGTGCCATACAACTGGTCTTTGTGACCCTAATTAGACATCAGTGATAATTTACCCTAGGCTCACTGGTACATGGTGTAGAACATAATTCTGAAGACTGAAATTCCCAGAATCTTCAAGACTGGGTCATATTTCAATTCTTTTACTGTCATTATGTTCACTCTAATTTGTAAAGACTGCATTTTATAATTTTTGTTTTTTTCACTACTCACTGTTTTAATTTAATTTGAAGTTGCTGTCCTACCTTGATTTTCATTAATTTACAGTTGATGCCTCACAGTTTAGCATAGAGGATTACAGCGTTAGACTGCTCTCAGACATCATCCTGTAGTCCTGGATTTTATTCTGTCAGTCTCACTTTTAACTAGACATTTTTCCTGGACATCCACTGAAAATGTGTTCCAACTTGGTTAATAATAATAATAATAATAATAATAATAACAATAACAAAATATTGCTAGAACTTATTTGTTTAATTTTTGTATTTATTCATTCACCCTTTCCTCTGTATGTCTTTGTTCTTTTTCCTTGTTCTTTGTCCTCACTTCTGCCTTTCTCTAGTCTTAAATGCTTAAGAAAATCTACTGAATATGCCATTGACTTAGTTTTTCCTTATCTTAACACATTCCCACTTGACAACACTTGGGTTAATGTGATGTAAAATGCATTTATGTTGGTAGTGTGGACAGAAATTACCTGGAGCTCAGCAATGAAAAAGCTTAAATGTGAAAAATTATTAAATTGAAAGAGAAAATCAATATTGTGCCTTCTTTGTTCAGCAGCAAATGTTTTGTTTAAATGTATGCAGATTCACTAATTTCATATACAGTACATGAATATTTTAAACAGAACTGATCATGGTCTGCCTCTGAAATACCCCACAGCACTGGAGGCAAAATATTACCGTATCACTCTACTTAGAGATCGCTTTAGGTGAAATGTTGCCCAAGGTGAAGGGCTCCATGGTGCCCCCTACCCACTGTTCCCCTTTGCACACATTACCTACTCCCCCACTGGATCCCCCCATGCTAGCTTTTCCATCACTTAATAATTATGTTTTTTTCTGTCTTCTCTCACAATTTATCTTATACTGAATATTTCCAAGCATCCTTTCAGCACATTCTAATTGGCCAAAACTGCACTGCAATAACTGTGTAGGAATAACTAAATTAAGCCAGTTTTCTTTTGGGGGGGGGGGGGTTATTAAAGCCCCAGAAGTCATGGGCAGTTCAAGATGCCATGAAGGGTATTTTAAAGCTTTTTTCAAACCCTTTGATCCAATTATGTCCTGAACAAAAAGACATAATTAAGGGAAGAAATCCAGTCTTACTTTTTTCTTTCAAAGAAGAAGTTAAGTTTTGTCTCACAAAATAGCAACTTGATATAAACTGAGAAAATAAATTCTTGTAAGGATACACAGAGGATTTCTGAGAATAGTGCCTGACATTCTACACACTCTCCAAAAAAAAAAGATAGTTACCTTCTATGTATCGCTCCGGGGTTACATGGGGATGAAAGTCAAGCCACAAATTGCCACTGTCATATATTTCAAAGTAGCTGCTGTCTAACATATATACACTGTTTCCTCACCACTACTCCAGTAGTTAGCCACTTTCTGCCTATCACTCTGATCTCAGACTGGGACCAAGCTCAAAGAACAAACATAAATCAGTAACATATTCCAAGTTATTTCTGCTACATGTATATAACCTACATGACTCCTACCTCCTAATAAATAGCTGCCTGTATATATGTCTGATGTTTGATTGTGAGGAAATAGAGTCAGCTTTAGACTAGGTATTATTCAAGGCAAAGGCTATCACTAAGCCTGTGTCACAATTCAGTTGTATGACTTTGGGCAAGAAGCATTTTAGCATCTGGCTAGTTTTTGACATATTTTATGCCTTATTCTTGAACAATAATGCATAATATCTTTTCTCTCTCTCATTTCTCTGTCTCTCTCTCTTTTTTTACTGCTATTCAGAAAGAGTTGTGTATGTGTCTGGCAATGTTGTGTCCACACACACAAAAAAAAAAAAATAGGAATATTATTTTTTTCCCACACACACACACACACACACACACACACACACACACACACACACACACACACACATACTTGCATTCTTTCTGATAAGCCAAGTCTATCAGAAGATGCATAAATCCATATACACTGCACTCCTACATTCAGGCAAACTGGAGGAATGCCAGTTTACCTACATCATGTCTTAGGGTGTTGGAGGAAACCAGTGCACATGGATGAACCTACAGAGAGCTAGGGTGGACATGCAGATGCTGCAAAAAACAAGCCACACAACACCATGAACATTCCTTAGGCAGAACTTACATTTTCTTTGAAAAACATAAAGAATGAATTGCTTTCCTTAGTCATGATGCTTGTTGACTATGCAACTATGCATGATGCTTTGGACTATGATGTTTGCAGATGACATTGTGATCTGTAGTGAGAGTAGGGAACAGGTGGAGAAGACCCTGGAGAGATGGAGATATGCTCTAGAGAGAAGAGTAATGAAGGTCAGCAGGACTAAGACAGAATATAGGTGTGTGAATGAGGGAGGACAGAAGAATGGTGAGGATGCAGGGGAGTAGAGGTGGCAAAGGTGGATGAGCTTAAGTACTTGGGATCAACAGTTCAGAGTAATGGTTAGTGTGGAAGAGAGGTGAAGAAGAGAGTACAGGCAGGATGGAGTGGGTGGAGAAGAGTACCATGAGTGATTTGTGACAGATGAGTACCAGTAAGAGTGAAAGGGAAGGTCTACAAGAGGGTAGCGAGACCAGTTATGTTATATGGGTTGGAGACAGTGGTATTGACAAAAAGGCAGGAGTTAGAGCTGGATGTGGCAGAGTGAAAGATGTTAAGATTTGCACTGGGTGTGATGAGGGTGGACAGGATTAGGAATAAGTATATTAGAGGGTCAGCCCAGGTTAGAAGGTTTGGAGACAAAGCCAGAGAGGCAAGATTACGTTGGTTTGGACATGTGCTGAGGAGGGATGCTGAGTATATTGGGAAAAAGATGCCAAGGATGAAGCTGCCAGATAACAGAAAAAGAGGAAGGCCTAAGATAAGGTTTATGGATGAGGTGAGAGAGGACATGCAAGTGGTTAGTTGACAGAGCAAGATGCAAAGGACAGGAAGAAATGGAAACAGATGATCCGCTGTGGCGACCCCTAACGGGAATAGCCGAAAGAAGATGATGATGAGTCATGACGCTTGTTCTCACCCTCATTAGATCAAATGTTTGAAAAAAAAAATTCTGAAATGTACCTCAGAGAATCTAGAACCCCATGGCTTCTGGGGTCTAATGGCATCCAGACTTCTGGGTTAATTGAATTGTTTCACTGCTGTCTTGAGCAGTTAGGATGTGTTGGAAGAATGGAGGAAAAGCATCAATAAACTGATAAGACAAATGCTTATGAGGATACATAAGTCATGTATGGGAGTGGTGTCTGCCTTCCTGACTCTCAAAAAGATAGTCTTCTTTGTATGCCTCTGGTTTTAGAATTGGATGAAACTGGACCAACTAATGGCTACAGATACAGATGTGTATACAGTATACAGCATATACAGCATGCATCCTCGTCCCTGCTTTCCAAAGACAACCAAAATTATGGTTTCCTTCGGATTTCAGACTAAATCAAAAGTGATGCTGACAGACACAGACACACATATACTCACACGTGCACACACACACACACACACACACATACACACATATATATATATATATATATATATATATATATATATATATATAGAGAGAGAGAGAGAGAGATCTGGTTCATTTCGCCGAAAGCATATTTCACCGAATTGTAGTTCACCCAAGACCAAACTGCCGAAAGCACAAATCTCAGAAAACTCATTTTGCCGAATTTCATTTCACTGAAAATAGTAGTGGCAGTGTATATGCCCTGTTCCCCACTGTAGTGTGATCCTGGAGTTAGTATATATAGTTGGGAGGGTGGGGGGCACAGCCCCTCACATTGGGGGGTGTGGGGGGATGTAACCCCCTACCTAGTTTGATTAAAAAGTACTTTCAGATCCTCTTAACAAAAACTGCATAGTCTAAAGCAAGCTAGGTGGGGGGGCTACACCCCCCCCCAACAATATATTCTAACTCTAGGATCCCACTACTGTGGGAAACAGGGCATATACACTGCCACTACTATTTTCGGTGAAATAAAATTTGGTGAAATGAGTTTTCAGCGATTTGTGCTTTCATCGATTTGGTCTTTAAAATAAAATTTGGTGAAATGTGTTTACGGCAAAATGAACCAGACCCGTATATATATATATATATATATATATATATATATATATATATATATATATATATCTGGGTCTACTTTCATTGAATGAAAGTACATTACATTGAATGTGACTTACCCAAGATGAAATCTCAGAATCTTCAATTAACTGAAGCCACGGACTGTCAAAATCTTTTCTCTGTGAAAGGAACCACTTGGCCAGCATGGAAATAAACATAAATGGATGAAAACTAAGCCCACCCCCCCTACTAAAATATACCAACTCTGAGATCGCACTACATTGACGAGAGGGCAAATTTCATCATGGCGGCCAATGGTTCCTTTCACAGGGAAAGGATTTTGGCAGTCTGTGGCTTCAGTTAATTGAAGATTTGGTGATTTCAGCTCAGGTAAGTCACATTCGATGTAAAGTACTTTCATTCAATGAAAGTAGACCCATATATATATATATATATATATATATATATATATATATATATATATAAACATTCCTTCTTACCTCTGTCCACAAACGTTAGCCAATTTTAAAAATGTCTGATATTTAATTTTCAGGAAAGTGGAAAATAATAATCATAGTACCGTTTTCCAACTTGTTGCTTCTAAACAGGACACTGCCAGTAGACAGGCAATAGCTGCCTTCTGCACACCACTAAGGTATGACTGTGAGAAAAGTTGAATAAATAATTATCACAGTGTCCCCATCCTCATGTTAACAATCTTCTATGCACACCTCTGAGCAGGCTGGTTTTAGGTTAGATGAAGCTCAGAACAGAGATTGACGATGGGGACCCCTAATAGGCCCAGGTCAAAAATCCCATTATACAAGTGGTGGTGTGAATGCTGCCTGGCCCATAAAAGGACATATTTCTGTGAATATTTTTTTTGCCTTATTTTTAAAACATAATTGCTTTTAAATGATTTTATATTGCTACTAGAAGAGTGCATCGCCAGTATTGTGTGTGTCCAGAATTAAAATCAGCAATATTATTTTTGCACTCATATATATGCATACAGATGATGACATTGACACTGACAAGCTAGGTCTATAACCAGACACACAGACATACACACACACACTGCAGTCATACAGGCATATTGGAGGAATGCCAAATCATCTGTGGCATATATTTGTGGCACTGGTAGAAATCAGAGTACCTGTCTAAAACCCACACACAGAAAGGGAGGACATGCAGACTCCAGCTAGAAAGAACGATAGCTAAGAAATCTACCAGACCACTCAGAAGTGTGTGATGGCAGCTTCATGGTGCCACTGTACAGATGATCAATTTCTTTCACACACACATCCTGCTCAATACAGAAAAGACACAAAAGATAGTCAGTTATTGTGTATAGTACTGAGGTCTGACTGTGATGAAAAACAAAAGAAATTTTGTCCAACTTGTTACTCTTAAATAAACTGCAACATTCCCACCTCCACACAAACATAAGCAATAACATCCCCTGTTTTACACAGATTTCAGCAAATACATTGTATGACACTGCTTGTGCTATGCCAAATTAGTAATTGTTTGATGATGATCAATCAAAAGCAAAGGTAATTCACCTTCAGTAACAAACATCCTCTGTACCTGTCAATTAATGCAACTTTATTCACTGTGCACACTTTATATGACTGATTGTAATAACATGGCTACAGTAAAGTATTTAAGTGTATATTTGCTTTATAAAGATACACAGTAGTTAGGCAAGCCAGAATAATGCTAGTTTAACTTTATCATGACTCCAAAATTAGTCATATTCATCCACATACAGCTCCTGTGCTTGGCAATTATAACCACATTGTTGAGTATGTACACCTCAGTTGTCTGATTGTGGTTAAAAAACATACTGGTCCTGTGAATACAGATTATTGACTACAGTGAGAAAGTGACAAAAGGGTGAGTTGGGAGGGTGGCCTAATGGTTAAGGTGCTTGCCTCACAAACACAAGATGCAGGGTTTGAGTCTCACAAGGGACAATTGGCTAGGCTTAAAATGGCTTACAAGAGCAGTTAGCTTAGTACTAATCTATGAACCTATGAACCTACTTTCATCCATGTACCCCTCCACCCAGTTATACACCTCTGATGTCTGATTGGAATACAAATTACCAAAGTTACACAATATTTAACTTTGTTTGACACAAACAGTACCCATGGTAAAGTACCCCAACTTTAAAACATATTGGTCCTGCAAAGCCAAAATAATGAGCAAATGACAGCAGTCAGACAATTTCATTTGTAGACAACCTGCTACCCAGCCATTATAACTAATCCATTGTCTAAAACAGACAAAAGCTTGGTGCCAAAGCCATGGCTTAAAACTCATAAATGCATTATAGTATCTTATGGTAGTTTGCCATCATGGATAACTATTTAATTAATAAAACACCCTTAAAAGTTGATTTACTAGTCAGGGATCTGGGAACTCATGTAGATAGTAACCTCGCCTTTGACCAATATGTGTCCAAGGTAGTAAGAATGTATAAGCAAAGACATGGCATCTAGGTCCAGAGAGAATATTATACCACTATACTCAACCCTTGTCAGGCCCATCATAGCATATAAATCCCTTTTGGTATGTACCAGACAGGGCACATACAGCAACTGGAACATCCACAAAGGTTCTTTACAAAAAAAAATACAGGGAGTGAACACAAACTAGAAAGGCTCACCCAGACTCTACTACACTTTGCTGTGAAGGAAAGGTTAGTTTGCTTTTTATTTGTTGTATTTTGTATTAATTTATTGCCTTTTTATATTTTGAATACTGTGATTTGTTTTCTTTACCTTGTGTTTTACTTGTATTCTGCTTTTAACTGCATAGTAAAACTTCAAAAGAGACTACAGCTCTGTCTCTTGTGAGTCAGGCAGAAATTTTTTTCCTACCCTCCCACCCGTTTACTGTTGTTTTCTTAAATACCACGGTCTTTCTAGTTGCCTGCCTCTTATGTTAATTTGACCATATATCTCATTTCCTCTCTGCTTTCACTAGCTTGTGTGAGTAAGCACAAAATTATCATTTTGTGAAATCACTCCCCTTCAACTATTTAAATTTATTGGCCATCCTACTGTATTCTATAGTACCAGAATACAAAAGTGACCACCGCCTTTCAATCTACCTTGCTGTTTTAAAAATAGTGACTCTCCAGTGAAACAACTTTTTAGACAGGTAAAATTTAAGTTACCTACTTTCACATCTAACTTCTCTAGTGCACACTGCAGTGTTTAGGATAAACCATTTTTTTCATCTCACCTTTAAGAATCCCTGTGACTAGCACTTACTCTAATACCTGCTAGAAAGCACTAGGAAGCCTTAAACTGATACAATCACTCAACTCTCCTTGTTAATAAGGATAAATTAATCATAGGCACTAAATAGCCTATAATTGCAAAGTACCTTGCTAAGGTAAGGGAAAACAGCTCCTGTAATTTACAAAAAAGCACCAAACCAGGCATGTCCAAGGGTCAGCTTCCAGTGATTTCTCCTGTCCACCTGGTGAATCTGGGCATACTGGGGCAATGTAGGAATTGCATCATGTACACAGACAACCTTCTCCTCCTACCACCCAACACTACAACCTGTGAGAGATGCACTTACATAGCCAAATTGGAAGCAAAGCTCTCTCCACCCAAGATTGTGCTAGATGGTTAAGAGGAGAAAGTTAACACCTGAACTACACCTCAAGTAACACATAGCCCTTCTAAACCCACACCACCAACACCCAAACATAGCAACACTAAATCCACATATGCAGAGGCCCTTAACTGTAACCTGCCCAAGCAACAAGGACTTCTGAAGCTGAAACGCAAACAAACACTAAACTCAACCAAAGTGTCACATAGCTCACAACACCAGTGTGCCACCCAGCAACAGCCCCTAAGGCAAGACAATGTACCAAACACTTTAGTCATAGGTGGCTCTATAGTCAGGCACACTGATGTCCCACTCACCAGGCTGAACAAGGAGAAAATTACAGTCAGCTGCTTGTCAGGTGCCAGGATAAACCACATAATGCATGCACTCAAGTCACTCCACAACAAGTACAAATATGACTCTGTCATTGTCCATGTTGGAGTGAATGACTTGAGACGTACCTCCCTGGACTACATAAAAAGAGACATAGAAGAGCTCTCTGATCTGGTGGCCCAGGCAGGTATGACCATAGCCCTGAGTAGCATCCTGCCTTCACCCAGAATGATACCACAATATAAGGACAAAATGATTGACTTCAACAATTGGCAAAGCTTCTGTTGTCATTCAAAGGGGATCCAGTATCTGTCTACCTGGGACAACATGATCGACAGACCATGATGCTTTGCCAGAGATGGTCTGCACCTGTCACCCCTGGGATTCAGGTTATTGGCTAAGGCTCTTGCCACCCCTATAGTGCCTTTTTTAGGAAAAGTTCAAAGGACATAACCACCACCATAACAGGTACAAGCATGCAAAATCTGAAGGTAATGCTACTCAATGCTAGAAGTCTAAACCTCAAAATGCACTCTCGAGGCACTCCTAAAAATGGAGAACATCGATATCTGTGCAGTAGCTGAGACCTGGTTCAAGGCTCCAGAGAGCACCCCTGCAATACCAGGCTATAACTCTTACCACACTGTTTGGCCACCAAACCAGGACTGAAACACTAAAGGTGGAGGAGTGTCCAACACAATGCGTCTGAAATTCTCCAGGTGCAACTAACACTAGGTAAGACTGCAATCCAAAATGTAGCTTGCTACAGATCCCCCACCATGCCCCAAGATTCTCACTACACCTTTCTAAACATACTGGAAAATATTAAGATACAACCAAACACCCTAATACTGGGTGATTTCAACTACCCTGTCATTAACTGGGAAAACTACTCGTGTACCAACACTTTTGCCCAGTGGTTCTTGGAATTCATGAATTCCAATGCCCTGGATCAACTAATCCTTAGTCCCACCAGGGGCTCCAGTATCCTAGACCTGGTCATTACCAACATGAGAAATCAATGCTCCACACCTATGGTCACTCCCTCATTGGTCAGGTCTGACCATAAGCTAATCACCCTTAACATCCACATCCCACCCTCACTCCCCAGTAAGGAAACCTCCATAAAAAACTTCTCCAAAGCCAACTTTATGCTACTCAAGTCAAAAGTGACAAGCTTCATGACACCCATGCAGAAGGGAACTGAAAGTTCGACTACTGAATATTACACTAAGGCACTGTACGAGTGCATCCACTCATGCATGAATCATGACATCCCAAATAGAACCAAGATTCTCTCCTCCAAAAAAATGAAGCCAATTTGGTGGTCCTCTGCCATAAACAAACTTTACAACAAAAGGAAGAAACTGTTGCAGAAAAGAGGAAAATCCCAGGATGCAAAAAACTCCCTTACCAGCCTCAGTAAGAAGCTGAGATCCCTCATAAAATCCTCCAAAGCTAGTTACGAAAATAAAATTGCCAAAGCTTCCAAAGACAACCACAAGGCATTCTATAACTATGTCAAGAATCTAAATGGCAATGCTCAGATCTGCTCTGAGCTACAACAGAATGGCATTAAATATATTGATCCCAAGGATATTGCCAATATCCTGGCAGATCAATTCAGTGCCAACTTCACCCCCCTCTCACCCCCTAAAGGGCCCATCTCAGTACTGGAAGATTGCCAAATTCTGGTAATAACGGCCACACAGGTAAAAAATACACTCTCGAAAGCTAAGAATACAGCATCCATGGGACCAGATGGCATCCCGGGCTGTGTACTACATGAACTACAAAATGAACTGGCACCTCACCTAAGTGTCATGTTTAATCATAGCCTCACCTCAGGCTTTGTGCCCACAGAGTGGTGCACAGCTACAGTTATCCCACTCCACAAGGGAGGATCTACCTTGGATTCCGGGAACTACTGCCCCATCAGTCTGACGAGCCTGATCTGCAAGGCCATGGAACCTATTATCATGGAACTTATAAAGAAAGACATTGGCAACTTTCAAACAGTGGACCCCACCCAGTTTAGGTTCCTGAAGGGCTGGTCTTGTCTCCTGAACCTGATTGACTTCTTCAAATCAGTCTCCAGAGCTGTGGACGAGGATAAGGTGGTCCACACAGCCTATCTGGACCTCAGCAAGGCCTTTGACACCATCCCCCACTCTGGAATCATAGATAAACTTACTAAGCTGGGAATTAATCCCTATGTCACTCGATGGGTTGCCAACTGGCTTACTGACAGAACCCAAACTGTAAAAGTAGCTGACTCCAAATCCAGTTCCAGACAAGTGACAAGTGGAGTACCTCAGGGTTCAGTCCTGGAACCGCTCTTGTTTGGCATCTACTTCTCTGAAGTACAGGCCAACACTAAGGGACTCTGGCTAACTAAGTTCATAGATGACTGCAAACTGGGAGCCATTATTGAATCCCCAGATGATGTGGATACTGTACAAAAGAGCCCTACAGAAACAGATGCTTGGTGCCAGAGCCATGGGTTCAAGCTCAATGCTAAGAAATGTATAGTTATCCACTTTGGGAAAAAACATGTACCCATGAATTACCACATAGGTGGCAGCACACTAAACACCGAAAGTGTGATAAGAGACTTAGGGACACAGATGGACAGTGGTCTCACCTTTGATAACCACATCGTCACAACAGTCAGGAAATCCTTCTATGTGGCACACCTCATCACTAAGGGCTTTTCATCTAGAAAAAAGGAGGTCATTGTCCCACTGTACTTATCCCTCATTAAACCCATTATAGAATACAACACTCCATTTGGTATGTACCCCTCAGGACATCTGCAACAACTGAAAAGACTGCAGAAATACCTCACTAAAAGAATCACTGGCCTAAAGCAGCTGCCCTACAATGACCGCCTTAAAAAACTCCAGCTATACTCTGTCACATATCGTCTACTCAGAGGCGATCTCTGCTTAACATACAAGGCCATGTCAAGCTCAGAGCTGTTGGACATGCTACACTTAAAGAAATCCCAATCCCTCAGAGCCACATGCTCCAGGGAACTGAACCTTGTCATCACAATAAACAAAACATGCTAGAGGGATAGGTTCCTGACCCAGAGACTCCCCAGACTCTGGAATAGACTGCCCATACATGTCAAGCAGAGTCCCTCTTTGGCCCTCTTCAAAAGGAACCTTGACGATTGGATGGGAGAAAAGAAATTCACCCCGGGGATCACGTCAGTCACCCTGTTAGACAGGGGTCCTAGGAATAAATAGTGTGGGAAGAAATAGCCAGGGAATTGTTATGGCTAGGTTGTACAGGCCCTAGGGCTGATAGCCTAGTACCAACCTATGAACCTATGAACCAATGTGTTATGCTGATTGCCTCAAAGCCCTGGCTGTTTACATGGTATCATACAGACTTCTGAGACGTGATGTTTTCCAGGCATGCAAGGCATCCCTGGACTATTTTGATGAATGTTTTGCACATTCGTAGAGCAAACAGCATCAGAAATACTAGGATTAAAAGATCTACCTTTTGATTGCAACATAACTAAGGCATGTTGTAGAGACAGGTATGTTTCTCAGAGAATTCCCATTCTCTGGAACAGGCTTCCCATCCATGTGAAACAGAGTTCCTCCTTATCTCTACTTAAGTGCAACTTGGACCAATGGATGGGTAATCGGAAATTTACCCCTGGTCTACCACCTTTGTCTGTGATGCGCAGAGGCAGTCAGTAAATCACCCCCTTTAAATCAAATATAAATCATATTTATGGGTCACATTTGGGTTGTACTGCTAGGCGTTTAAGGGCCTTAGTGGTCATTAGCTTAGTTTATACCTTTGAACCTATGTATGTGTACATCTTGTATCCCATCTATAATGAAATAAGAATAAATACATAAATAAAATGAGGGTGACACTTTAATCTCTATTCTACACTATTGGAAACCAGCCCCTGAAGTACTCCAGCATTATTCCAGAAAATGCTATCTACTGTCCATATTTGATTGCTTGCCAAGATTAAAAAAATTATATTATGGCTTATGGCTGCTGCAGCTTTTCCTCCACTGGGAGGTGATGACAGAGAATCCTAACTGCTTTGCCAGGGATGGCCTGCACCTATTCTCCCAAGGCTTTCATTGGCTGAATAGCTCCCTACTGAAATGTTGGCAGTTGAAATGCCTAATGCCAAAAGCCAAACAAAAAAAAAGACCAAAAATGCAGAGAAAGGCAAATCTTAAAAATCACTCTTCTCCTTAAAACTTATTTTTGCTAGGAGGTATGGCCCTCGCATCTCCCTAGTGTGGGGGCAAGCTTCCATCAACCAAATTTATGTATACCAACTCAGACATTGTCATACCTCAGAGAAAAGGGAATATTCTGAGAAGTGGCAACTCAACTTGGACTTGGTATATACAAGTCTGATCTTTTGGCCATTCAGTCTCTGAGTTTTGAGACTCACTCTAGTGGGTCCTGGTATTTCAGATTGTCACTGCCTACATTTTTTCTACCTCATAGTAACTTTTTAGGCAATGTCAGTCTTCTAAAGCTTCCAACATAACAAAACAGAATCTGTTTAACATAAAAGTGTAGATGCTCAATGCTAGGATCCTTAAAAATATACTGTCTAGAATCCTTCTTTATCCTGAAAAAGCATCAGTACAGGCATTGTCACACAGACCAGGTTAAAGAACAGTATGTGCACTCCATCAGTGCAGAGTTTCAATGCCTGTCTTTTGTTTAGGCCCACTGGATTAGATAAAGGCACTCCATATTTTTAAATATACAAGATAATGACACAGAACTCCTCCATGCCCAACTTACTATAAGCAAATCCCTTTATTTTATCATAGCTAACTATATGACCCCATTTATGCCCCTCTCAACCCATAGCTCCTACCTAACCAGTGTGGAGTCCCTGTTCATTAAGCCAAACACCATTTTCTTAGAAGACTTCAACTGCTTCTCTGTTAGCTGAGAGATGTATACATCTCTAAACATGCACACCTGAAAATTTCTGGATTTTATCAATAAAAATTCTCTGGACCAGTTATTCTGCATCTCTACAGGGAATATAAAATCCTGGACTTATTCTTGCCAGTATGGGTCAGTTTTGCTCTCCATAAATTGTACCTTCCATCCTGGTCAGATCGGACCACAAATCATTCATGTTCTCCTTAAGGCTGAAGCCAGAAGACTCTTCAAATACTTCAGCTTTCACAGACTATACCATGGCTTATCCATTAAAATTGAGTGATGACCTGGCCAAATTCAAAAAACCTTTCTATCTTGATGACTCTACTGCTTATCTGAAATCCTTTGCCACCAAATTCTATGCACATGAAAATTGCTGCATAGATGCATCTGTTCCCCTCAGAGGCAAATATAATGCCAAATTTAAAAATAAACCCCTATGGTGGAACTCCAATATAAAGAGAAGAAACTCATTGCAAGTAAAAATAAATTTAACTCTCAATGCCAATAATGTTTTTGCTAGACTTAACAAAGAACGTTGGACTCTGATCAAATGAACAAAAGCCAGATATGAAGTAAAAATAGCCATCCAGAGGAAGATTAACAACAAAGCCTTTTTAATTATGTTGAAAATCTAAGAAACAAAGTCCAGCACTGCACAGAGCTAATAATAAAAAATATCACATACTTAGAGAAGGAGGACATAGCCAATCTACTAACAGAGAAATTTGATTCTAATTTCAACCCCTCTCCCCTCCTGTATTCCCAGATCACATAGCTACATCTGCAACCCCCCTCAACTCTCTCAAGAACAAGTCCTGAAGGTGCTATCCAAGGCCAAGTACATTACTTCTGTGGTGTGGCAGATAACATACTGGGCTGCCTATTGGTCAACCTGAAAAATGACTTGTCAGACCTCCAGCAGAGATTATTCAATATCAGCCTACAAACAATCCTTGTGCCATATAAATGGAGGACAGAAACAGTCATTCCTTTGCAGAAAGTAGGGGTGTTAATGGATCTTAGCAATTATAGACCCATAAGTCTGACCAGCCTCATCTGCAAGGGTATGGAAAGGATCATTATGGAATTAATAAATAAAGACAAAGGTAACCTACAAACTCTCAAGTGAGGTGAGGTCAGTTCATCATGGTCAAGTTCTTCAGAAGGTTACTGAAGCAATGGATTAGGGAAAACCAGTACATATCATATATCTAAACCTTGAAAAGGCATTCAGGACCATGTCATACATTGCAAATAAACTCTCCCAGCTAAATATAATTCCATTTGTAACCCACTGGACAGCAAATTGGCTCACAAATAAAACCAAGGAAATTAGGGTGGGTGGCTCTACCACCGCTAAAAGACCAGTCACTAGTGGTGTACTCCAGGGTTCAGTCCTTGGACCACTCTGCTTTTGAATTTACTTCTCAGTGGCCAAAGGAAATGTTAAGGGCTTATGGCTGACCAAGTCTGCAGATAACTGTAAACTTGTTGCTATCATAACCACACCCTCAATGGACACCAAAAATCCTCCAAGTGAGCCTTTCCAAAAAAAAATACCTGGTGTTAAAAGCATGGATTAAAACTAAGTGCAAAGAAATGTATAATTATATTTTTTGTCAAGCATGAATTTCCTTATGGCTATTACATTGAAAACACAACCCTGAAAGTTGATCCCATAGTCAAGGATCTGGGAATCTGTGTCAACAATTAACTGTCCTTTGATCACCATGTATCCACTGTTGTAAGGACATCCTTTTGCTTCACATAGCCTAGATCTAAAGGTATGGTGTCCATGTCCATGTCCATGGGTACAATCATCCCTCTGTACTTCGCTCTCATTGGACTAATCATTGAATATAATGCCGCATTCATTCTGTACCTGTCCAAACACTTCTTACAGCTAGAGCAACTACAATGCTTTCTCACTAAAAAAAAGGCCTAAATCACAAAAATTATGAGGCTTCTTCAAAGTCTTGTCCTTCTTCACAGTAACATGCAGGCCACTAGGAGGTGACGTCTGCCTCATGTATATAGCCTTAACAGACCTTATCATTTCAGACCTATTACACATTCACAAGTCCAATAGTAGAGTGAGCATCCCCTCAAGACAGCTCAGTATCTTCAGTAACATAAACAGAGCATGTTGGAGAGAGATGGGTATGTATCACAGATAATATCTCTTCTATGGAACCATCTTTGTCTACACATAAAGTGAAGTACATCTCTCACTATCTAAATGTAATTTGGATGATTGGATGGAAATCTGCAAATTCACCCCCCTGTTTATCACCCATGTCCCTTATAGGTAGGTGAAACAAGTAAATATACCAACAAATCCATTTTCTGTCTACTTCTGAGTTATTCATATGTGAAATATAAGGACTAAAAGCTGCCATAGGAGTGTAAGGCTAGGCTTAAGATCCTCACAGATCAACAGGCTTGTAAGTACTATGAACCTATGTTAAATAAGTGGATACAGAGGATGAAACCCACTGTATATAGAATGTAGGGAATTTCTAATACGATGATAGGAATGGACCCCATTCCTAAGTCAGAGTATGATTAAAGTTCATGAAATTAGTTTTGTTTCAATCTTTAATGTTAGTCAAAATTGCTCTTCACAGCAGCTGTGATGTGCCCAGAATTGACTCTATCTGCAATTCATACTGAGTTACATGTATTAGTGGCATATCTAAATATCACTGTAAATTCTTTTTTATTAGACCAGTTGCTCCAACTACTATTGGAGCTGTCTGGGTATCCTTGTTCCACATTAATCTCATTTCGGCCTGCAAATCCTGGTATTTTATGACTTTGTCTCTCTCTCTCTCGCTCTCTTTCTCTCTCTCTCTCTCTCTCCTTAAAACATTGTAAGTACTGGGTGTAACAATTTAAATTATTGTTACTTTTGTCTTTTTTCCTGGACTGTTATGTCTAGTTTATTTGGATTAATTTTTTGAACCGTTTGTAATGGGTAATTCCATGTGATATAAACTTCATCATGCCCTACAATGCTTTGTGGTTCATGTTTCCAGTGCTTCTCAACTACTTCAATATTGTAGTGTTTGCACAATCATCAAAGCAATGGTCTTGAGACATTATTGTGCCTTTTAGAATACAGGCTTTCTGCATGAGTGCATCACACCCAGCAACAGGATGTGTGACTGTTTCCAGTACTTTTTTTACAGAAGTTGCATTTGTCTAATTCTTCCACCTGTTCAGTAGACTTTGTAAACCAACATGTACATAGTCCACAAGCCTGGGCCACCATTATTGACCTTTCATATTTTGGTTTCAGTTCACCTCTCCTTAACCATTCCTACTTGCCACAATATTTATGCCTTTCCCCCATTCCTTTTCCTTCTTATCTGATCCTTTTCATTATATTGTTTCTTTGTTTTTTTTGGCACATTCAGTTACCGTCTGATTTTTGTCTAATTCTGGTTTTATTTCCATTCCCGCTTGACACAGATATGCCTCTGCTACATTAAGCAGGGAAGTCTTCTTCGACTTCTCCTCATGTTTTAAAATTTTCATTGGGTTTGGATCTGATGCGGTCCTCAGATATGTATGCAGTCTCACAAATGCAGATCTATACATTTAATCAGTTTTGATGAGGCCTATACCTCCTTCAGAAGAAGGAATATATAATTTTGGTATACACTGATTTTTACAAATCATTTGATAAGCATGAAACATTTTTCTTGTTTTCCTGTCCAACTGATCTAATACCTTTTGGGGCTAGTCAGTCACCTCCTAATTGTAAGTTAGGACAGGAAGAGCAAATTGATTTATAGCTTGGACTTTATTCCTAGGCAGTAAGTCTGTTTTTAATATTAGTTTTAGTCTTCTGAAGTATTACTTACTGAATTTTATTCACATTTGTTCATGTTTTATTGCTGATCCTTCATCAATTCTCAAATATTTATACACTCCCTCTCGCCCAAGTTCCTTTATATCATATTCCTGTTCCAGATTGATATTGTTTTGGCACTGCAACTTTTCTGCTTTAAAAGGTTGCTTTTGCACATCATGTATCAGAGAAAGTTTTAACCACTTGAAATTGTGCTTTCAACTCCTCATCTGATGATTTCTATCATTTTGGGTCATACACAAAAAGTAGATGAGAAGTCATTGAACAAGGTTGTTTTCTGGGAAAACAAATTGTAACCATGGCCTAAACAGCTTAATGGGTTAAGGCAAGGCAAAACAGCAGAGGTGGCAAAGAATCACTCTGGAATATTCCCCTTTGAATTTTTATCTCTGGGATAATTTGCTCATTGTCATGTTTTAACTAAGTAACTTGCCACTGTTTCACAGTTACTATAATGTAATTGATGAATGTAGGATATATCTTATACATCTGCAAGCACTCCTTTATCTATGAATGTGGAATGTTGTAAAATGCTATTTTGTAATCTATCCATGACATACTTTGATTCTTCCCCTTTTTTACATTTTTCTATTATGGCTCTATTTAACAACAAAATGATTATTTGTTCCATATGAATTTTTTTTTTACCCTTTTGTTCTATTGACATATTTTATTTATTTTTTTCTAAATGACTATAAACTCTGTCTGCATAAATTCCAGTGTATAGTTTATACATCTTCGGAAGGCAAGTTAGTGGTCTATAGTTTTTAAGATGGCTTACAAGTTCACTCTTAAGGAGGAGTATCATTTTTATTGTTGTTAGGTTGGTGTCTGTTTGGGATGCACACAGATCTAATTCTTACTCAGGGCTAAATATTTGCGAAAGGATGTTAATACTTTTAGTTAAAAGTTAGGTACTGCATCATTGCCTGGGGTTTTCCAGTTATGACCTTTTCTTAATTGTGTTTCATTTTTTCTGGCTGTTACTTCACCCCATTTCCTATCCTCTACATTTGAACTCCTTACTGTTTCTTTCAAATTTTCCATCCATTCAGCATTTTTGTTATGTTCCACAGGGTCTTCATACATATTTATCCAAAATGTGTCTAGTTCATCTTTTTTGCTTCCCAGTTCTCTACAAAGCTTTTGTGAGTCATCACTGAATTGCTTATTTTGTACTTTTCCTTTTCATTTATTTGCATAATTTTTATGCCTGTGCTGATACCTTTAGTTTATTATTTGCAATAATGTATGATAGAGCCTAGTCTGTTTTGATACTGTGCATTGATTTTACCACTTCTGTCTTTCTGACTATTTTTGTTTATCTTTTCCCTCTTTTATATTCTTCTAACAGTGACATGTCTTGTTTTAATTGATTTACAGTTTTTTCTGTTCAGTACTCCCATGTTGGCATTTTATTTCTTCCCTTCTTTTCCCTTACTACTTATGTTTTTGTGGTAAGACTTTAACTATTAAATTAGCTGCACACTAATATATCCTATTTACTTCTGTAATATCACATGACTTTCTCTTAATAGTTCTGATTGCTGTGTTCATCTGTTAAAACAGACTTCTAACATTTTGGGTTTTATTTACTTGCTGTAATCTAGTTCTTTCATTGATCTTAATATGTCTATCTCTGTTAAATCAAGTATCTCTTCCATTAGATTATTTTCTTCTAAACAGAGAGCATATTCTTTGTTTGTTTACTGCTGGCACTCTATAGAAAGTTCCAGAAAATCTTCCTGTGACATACTCTTTTCAGATGTATCCTGCAGCATTTGCTGTTCCTTCGTATGGGAACTCATTGGCCCATTACTCCACAAAATTTCCTGTGTCAGAGTTGTCACTGTTTCCTTATCCTTTCCCTGCTGTGAAACTTCAACTGAACTTTTGTACTGGTTTCCTACAGAAGGCTGCAGAACATCATCATGTGGCAAGTCTTCGGACCCTTCTCGCTCCACCTGTTTCTCTCATTGTTTCATCATGCTGTGGCATTACCTTTGTTGGATTTTCAACACAAAATCCTTCACTTTACAGGTAATCCATGGTGTTTCTATTTCTTTAATTTCCCCATTGCTAATCCTGTTTTCTTTCTTTTTTTTTTTTTTTTGTATTGTGAAATTTCCCATATCTGGGTGTCTTTGCTTGTATTTCTCTTCAAATATTTTTGGAGCTGCGTTTTTTGTATTGATTAGTTTGGCTCCTTTGCATAAGCATTGAACCATATTGGAATATCAGATAGTACTGTTAGGCCTGTGTGACTTTATATATAAATCTATATAATTGCAGAGGCCCTAGACAACAATAAACTCATTTACTGTCTCTTCCTAGATCTCTCCAAAGCCTTCGATACTGTCTCTCGTCCTCTACCAAACTCACAAATCTCCACCTATCCCCCTCCACACTTGCCTGGTTTAATAGTTACCTATCTGGCAGGGAACAATCTGTCAAATGGCTCTCATCCTCCTCACCTTTCCTTCCCATCTCTACTGGTGTTCCCCAAGGCTCCATCTTAGGACCCCTTTTGGTTAACATCTTCACCAATGATCTTTACACCTCATGCAAAGAATCCTCCCTTATTCAGTATGCCGATGACTCCACACTTATATCTATCTCAAATAACATTCCTGAACTACACTCCCTGACCCAACAGGCCCTACTATCCACTGAACAATGGCTCTCTCACAACCTATTGATCCTAAATCCTAAAAAGACCAAACTCCTACTTTTCCTTCCCCGTTCCCTTTCTCATCACAAAACCTCCTTTTTTATTACATCTTCTAACAATACAACTATCCAACCTGACACCCACACAAAACTCCTAGGAGTCATTATCGATGACGAACTCAAGTTCAACCTACACATACTCCAATGTATATATAAAAAAAAAAAACAGAAACTAGGTCTGCTATATCATAACAAAAACTTCCTAACCCCTGAATCTAGACTTACCCTGGGTCAGGCACTCCTCCTCCCCTCCCTCTTATATGCCGCCCCAGTTCTTACCAATATCCAGGCCTCCACTCTAAACAAACTCCAACAGACTTACAATAAAATAGCCAGATTCATTACTAACTCCCCATACAACTCACACCACTGCATTTCTTTAAACTCTCTTCAATGGCTTGAACTTCCCCAATTTCTGCTATCTTATCAATTTCATATGCTAAACTCTATTCTTTATAAAACCTCCTTCTGTCCATCTCTATCTTCCTTAGTCTCCATCTACATCCCATCCCAGACCCTCCATACTTCTAACCAACAATTACTTGATATCTACCACCCAAAAAGGTCAGTAGGCAATCTACTCTACAAACACTCCCTTGCCCATGCTTGGAACAAACTTCCCCTTGACGTACGTTCAATCTCCCACACCTCACACTTTAAAAATGAACTAAAAGCTTATTTTCTCAATTCCAGAACCTGCCCTTGCCATGACCCTACCTAGTCTTCCTTCCCTTTATGTACCCTCAAAAGGACCATACTTAGTACCTCATTGCACCTCTCTCTCTAATGTGTCTACTATGCATTTGCATAATTTTATACAAACAAATTTCTTTTATTGTTGACCTATTGAACTATATCAATGTAAAATTGTTAGCTTATTTTAATGCAACTTTAACTTTATGCATGTAACCCAACATATGTGAATCATTTTGCTATAACTACTATTATATCCATATTGTTTAAAATTGTACTTGTTTTAAAATGTACTGCTGGAGCTTTTCTCCTTGGGTCTCCACTGAAAATGGGCCACAAGCCCAGTTGGACAAACCTGGTTAACAAATGGCAATACATAAATAAATAAATAAACAAATAAATAAATAAATAAATAAATAAATAAATAAATGCAGCAGATCCATCACTCCTATAAGTTTCCTATGGCATCTTTCAACCTCAAAGTATATGATTGCAAGGATATGTAACACTCCAAGTAAAGCACCAGTTATATCTGTGAAGAAATCTATGATCTAAACGAACTGGCACTTACTGACTTATACAGCATATGGATAAATGCAGGCAGTTCACTTCTCTCGCTCTGTCTTCCTTTGGTACTCATATGTGTCATCGCCCTCTCTGCCCAACCTTCCCTGCCTGCTTTCCTATTGCAGCAGGGGTGTGTCATCTTACAGTTACACTATAATTATGACCTGTATCTGCATGTTCTTCCCAAATGGAGAGACCTGAAACAGAGTCAATCTGTTTAGCTATGCTCTCAAATCCCACAGGAAGTACTGATCCATATAAAAGAGCTGGCAAGGTCAAACCCACAGTGAGAACCATAGGACTTATGTTTAGAAAAAGGCAGATTGCTGGGAAACATCTTACAGTGGATTGCCAACCACGAGGGATGAAACTGAGATGACTGGGCACAGATATTTTCTGCAAAGCTGATGGGGACTTCCCTCTGAACATTCATAGTCATTAAAGAAGCAGACTTCAAAGACTATGAGAAAGTAAATAAATAAATGATTGCCTACTTGAGCTTGGAGACCAAAGCTTGGAAACTTCACAAATGGACATTTTTTTTTTCCAAAAGCTAAACATCTAGGGCCTTTTGTGGCTAGACACAGAGTGCCATAATAGCAGAGAAACAATGACAGACATATTGGTGACTGAGAGATTTAAACAGACATTACTGGCTGTGATTAGAGTGGGTGTGTCAGTCCAACTACAAAGATTCTAAAAGTTTTGCTACTTTTGTAAAAAGAATATTATTTCATGAAGTTCAGATAAGGATAAGTCATCTAGAGTAATAAAAAAGTTGGTTATTAAACCAAGGGAATCGATTTTACACACATTTTGTTTGCATTTGTGGGTTAGAAGCTACATTGCTAAATTCTGTAATGGGGATGTAAACTCTGATATCAATGTGAAACATACTGACAGACGAGTAAATGATGTGGAAACTATGGGATGTGATAAGACCTTTGATAGAATGGACGAAAATGCATTCCATTACTGATCAACTGTTAAATTAAGTGTTCACCACCAGGAACCGAAAAATTGAAAAATTGTGTACTCCAATACTAGTGTACTGGATGCGAGTTCCAGTCTTCCCAGGAGATACTCACAGCCAAACCAACCTCTATAAAACCTCAATTGAAGACTTGTCTCAAACGAAAAGTGAAATCAGGAGACCTCCAAAATGTTCCACGATTTATTACGTAAAATCACAGACTAGGGAACCGCCATAAACAGCTCCGCTGATAAACACCACAAGAACAAACAGCACGATCTACCTAGGTTTCGTCTGTAGACTTCTTCAGAATCCAGGATAAGGATTCTGAAGAAGTCTATGGACGAAACCTAGGTAGATCGTGCTGTTTGTTCTTGTGGTGTTTATCAGCGGAGCTGTTTATGGCGGTTCCCTAGTCTGTGATTTTACGTAATAAATCGTGGAACATTTTGGAGGTCTCCTGATTTCACTTTTCGTTTGAGACAAGTCTTCAATTGAGGTTTTATAGAGGTTGGTTTGGCTGTGAGTATCTCCTGGGAAGACTGGAACTCGCATCCAGTACACTAGTGTTAAATTAAGTGTACTGTACTTGTAGTTGGGAAGGAATTGCAAGGGCTGATAAATCTGGTGGCATGGTCACTCTTATTAATGGTGAATGTGTTTGCAAAGGGAAGAGCTTGACAAAAAATCTGTGGAACTAGTGTGTATCCTGGGTGAAGGTTCAAACTCGGTTTGAGAAAATATTACATCCTGTTGAAGTGGTGCCATGTTTATATAATGACATAACAACTGCGAAGGACTTCCCTTACTTTACAGAATTGTGGAAACATTGGGAAGGGGTAATAATTTTGCTAAATAGTCCACACAAGTTAAGGGAATGGTCCCTCAAGAATACCAGCTCATAACCCAACCTTTGCCTTCCTCTGAAATGGAAGTAGGGAACTACCAGCAGGAGTGAATATTATCAAAACTGTGTATAATAAAGACCTAGCAACACTATTGCAGGGCCCAAAGGGAATGAAGGTATGGATGAGCATATAAGAATAGGAAGACCATATTGTTCTAAAAGCTAAAATGTGGTTACAAACAGAGATGATACTAAGCTGAGGGTGTAAAACCACGAGAAAATGGCAGAAATGACAATTAAAGTCATGGATAATACATATCCACAGAGTGTTCTCCGAGAGATTGTTCCATGAGAGGTCCACAGCCAGGAGAGCTAGTAAAGAAAAGCCACAGGGGATAGAGAAAGGCAGGGAAGAGTTTGTGAACACTGATGAACCAGTGTATGAAAACCCTAAAGAGGAAAAAGGGATGTCAGACATCAAGTCTCATACAGAAAAACCCATAATGTCTTTAAGGAGAAAGCAGGGCTGGCCTTAGGATGATTGAGCAGACTGGGTGCAGTAGGGCCCTGCACATAAGGGTAGCACCACTCTTGCCATTGCTATCTGCTTAGCTAGAGACATACTTCTATTTTTTATCACACTGAAACATCTACAGCTACAGTGTCCTATTGTCTTCTTATTTCCTGGGCTTTCTGGTTGGTCCCAGCAAGGGTCTTTGAGTTCTGTGATTTATTTTCAAGTCCATGGACAGTGGGAGCAACCAGAAAGCCTTGAAACTTTGAAAGATGGATATAATGGCAAGAAACAGTATTGGAAGCTAAGTTTTCTATGGCATCATGAGGAATCAAGTACATTTTTTGACCCTGTCAGGCAACAAGGTATCATCTCACATCTGTCCCCGAGTTTGCAGAACATCCCTGATTTTACCTTATAAGTTTGTTCTTTCCATCATAAAATGTGTTTTTTTTCTTTCTGATAAAGCACTAAGAATTAGAATCATTCAGTAATGCCAGACATTAGAGTTTCATGTGTCATATTGTTCCAAAAATGCACATCGATGCAAAGCTTGTTCTAGACTGCTTATAACTCAAGCATAGCTATCAGCTGTCCCTGATATTGCAAAATGTGCTTGATTTTTTTCCTTCTGTTTTGTTTATACCTCATTAAAGTTTTAATTTATTTTTGAATCACTAAGGAATACAGTCAATCAATAATGGTTCCTCACAGAAAGAATACATGGTCTAAACAACATGCCCTATGCAGATTGCTTCAAAGTCCTATCTCTGTACTCAGTTTCCTACAGTTTGTTGAGAGACAATCTATGCCTGGCCTACAAAGCATCCCCTGTTTCCATTTTGATGGACCTGTTGCACATTTACAAAACAAATATCATCAGAATTACCCATTCTAGGGACCTAAACCTTGTTTGAAACATAAATGGGACACAGTGGAAGGACAGGTATGTGTTTCAGAGACTATCTCTTCTTTGGAATAGGCTTCCTATCCAAGTGAAGCAGAATTCACCCCTAACCCAGTTCAAACATAACTTGGACCAGTGGATGGGGATTACACTGGTCTGGCATCTACTTCTCCAGCAGACAGAGGCAGACTATATATGCTTGCCCATCCATGGCTAGGCCTACATATATCCTTTAAAATGACACCAGAGTATCAAAAATTGTCAGATGCATTTGGGAAGCATGGCTAGGTTTAAAAAGGTCCCCAGGGTTGTTAGCTTAGTAATCATCTATGACTCTAGGAACCTATGCCAGACATTAAACTTTCCTACTTATTATTCTTCAGAAAATGCATGTTGATACAAAGCATGCTGTTCTATTAATTTTCTAAGTGAATTAGGGTAGTATTTGAAAAAGTTTCCTGATTTTGGGTATTTGCCCCCCTCCCCGATATTTTCTGCCTTTTCTTGATTTTTTTCTTTTCCACACTTGACCATCTAGCAATACCTCCTCCAGATACCCCAGTGATCTAGTCATTCCCAGGGCAAGAGACAAACAAGATGAGAGAGGGAATACTCATCCATTCACTAGAGATTTGGGTGCTCCTCTGCCTAACTCCTCCACAGTGGTGGCCATGATGGTCTCAGTTGCTGCAGGTGTGTGTGTATGTGTGGGATGGGAGAAACTACTGTACATGCATGCTACTGCACATGCTAATCCCTACCAAGGCAACACATTTCTGCGCAGTCTTTCAATAGGCTGATTACTGCAGGTGATACAGTTTCAGTCCTGTAGGTATTTCCAATACAGGAAGCTGAACCACGACCCTCCCCCCAAGATGAGCAAGCTGGGGATGCACATTTCTGTGGAACTGAAAAATAAAATACTGTCCCAGGAGAAAGAGAGCTGGCTTTAACTGCTTATTCTACCCCCATACTAGACTGACATCTAGCACCTTGCAGTATTGAAGACTTGGCTCAAAATAATGGATACAGTGGCTAGGATAGCACTTAGTGCTGCTTCTTACTGTGGCCAGAGTATAAGCTCAAAAGATATATTGTTTCTTCTTAAAAGTATAACAGCATATAGCCTTGATACATAATCTAAAGTAGTCCAGTAAGCTGTGGAGGAGGAGGTGGGGCTGGGGTGGAGGTTGGAAAGGGATATATCATGGGTGGGAGTGGAGCTTGGTGATGAGAGGGGCTGTGGCTTGGAGGACCTCCAGATATGTCACATATTGGCCCCTGCATTTGCTAAGGTCAGTTCAGGAAGGAAGGAACAACTGGTGGTTACACTGAATACTGGTATGTGCTACCTTTCCTAGGAGAGGAATGGGCACTGAAACCCCTTTGCCTGTGCTAGGAGGCAAAGAGGCAGAACCCTCTACCTTACAAAATGAGAATTTAGGGAAGAAACCCCTGAGTTAATTGGTTTTCAGCCTAGTTGGCTAAACTTTATAAAGGGAGGATGAAACTTTCAGTAGAGCGAGAGAGAATATAACCAGCGTGTTAGGAGGAGAGTGTCCTACCTCAGATACCCCTACTTCCTGTCCCTGTTTCAAAATTCAAGATGATGTACTGCTGAGAGAAAATAAAAAGCAGAAGTGGTATGCTATCTATTGATACCCAACCCTTTTAGAAACCTGGTGATGAAACTAGCACATAACTAGGGGTCACCTAGGTATGGGTAAAACCAAGACAGGGATTATCTTCTTTTTATCATTCAGGAGCTAACACAAGCATCAACATGATTTGGCCTTTTTGAATGTCTATATGGTAGCACCCCAGTGGGTTATTTTAGCAATAACCCATGGCTGGATGTGGTTAATGCTTGTTTTACCCATAGTTGACATTGTTTGGTCTCAAAGGTGAAGTTGAAGTAATCAAGCAGACCAACCACAGGTAAAACAAGCATTATCTACACCCAGCCTTGGTTGCTTGCTATTATACAGTTGTATCAGTTTTGTGTAGTATTGTGTATTGTTGCATTATTTTGTACATTTAGTTACATGGTTTTCTACTCTACTGTAGAGAAATAGTTCTCTGCACTTGTATTTCTTCTATATACTCATTTATTTTTATGAAAGCATTAAGTTGAAATGTGTCAATTAATATAATGGAGAAAAAAAGACAACTACACAATATTTCACAAAAGTAATTGCATGTAAAAAACTTTGCTTGCTCTGAGTTTTAGGTTTGTCATTCCTGAGTGGTGTACTAGTGCCATTCTGCATTTTTTGAAGCTTTGCTGCACTGCTGAATTTGTATTATATTCTGACTTTTTTCCTTGTGGTAATATTTATAGTATTATGTTTTCCTGTGTGTGTGTGTGTGTGTGTGTGTGTGTGTGTGTGTGTGTGTGTGTGTGTGTGTGTGTGTGTGTGTGTGTGTGCCTGCACGCGTGTGTTTCTGCATATGTGTGTGTGTGTGTGTGTGTGTGTGTGTGTGTGTGTGTGTGTGTGTGTGTGTGTGTGTGTGAGAGCAAGAGAGATACAGAGGGAGAGCAAGATGGTAGGTTGGGAAACAATTATTGTAGAATACCCATCAACTGTCTTTACTTTCCAAAATGGCCCTGATTGTATCTCTATTGTTGAGCTGCTCCTTGCAAAATATATTTTTTGAACAAATTGTTGAAGATTGCAGTCACTACACAATAACAGACATTTGAGTTTCAGACTTCATAATCTTCAGAAAACACATCTAATACAAAACCTGTTATTCTAGTAATAGAATAAAAATCTGACCCAGAATGTGTGCCTTTATCTCTCCATTATATTTGGCATTGTTCCTGATTCATATGCTAAGTGGTTGAGATCTATGTACTCTGGCTATAATTAGATAGGGCTTCACTTAGGAAAAAAGTCAGTAAAATTTAACAAAAAGTATTAACATCAAGCACTTTCATCCAACAGTGGTCAGCAGTTTATCTAAGTTGTGAGTATTGTTGGATGGAAGTACTTAACTTTAGTAAACGTGGCCATTTAGTCTATTCCTGACTTTGGTTTTGCTTTGATTTATACATTTCCTGCTAGTTATATTTTTGTTCTTTTTCACTAGTTTTTATTTTGGTTGCTAGAATGTGAACCTGTGATGGTTGTTAAGAAATATGGTAGCTAGGTCTCAGAGGCAGTCATGATGGAAATGTTTAAACTGATTGTTAATTAAATAATAAAGTAGTAAACTTGATAGCCCCTACAAGCTTTTGTTTGTGGCTTAGAGGTGTGGAGTAAGCAGCTTTACCAGCTGTAACTCTTCTTGTTGGTAACAATGGATTTACATTTGGCATGCTAATTACTTTGTCCAAATCAGTGTAAACTTTTTTAAATATTAATGAAGGCTTATTGTAATTTAGACCACCAAGGACACATAGGAGGAATGAAAGATCCCATTTTAAAGTGTATTAGAACACTACACAAAAACAAGATTTTAGCAAAATGGCAGGGACCATTTGAGGTCATAGACAAGCTTAGCAACATATATTATAACTTCAGATTAGGGAGAGAGTTCCCAGATAAATATATATGGTCATCGTGTTGAAACCCTGAAAAAAGACACTGGCTAATAGTACTGTGTTAAATTTGGCAGCCAAGGCTAAGGAACCTGATAAGGAGAGAATGCTGTTCAAACCTATGATCCAAGTAAATGAAACTTGTCAAAACCCAAAAACAGGAAGTACTAGAGCTGCTGTTGTGGAAGAAGTAATATTTTTAGAGTTGCCCTCTGAAGATTAACCTGTTCAAACATCGTATTGAATCAAACCCAGGCAAGAGCTTTAACTTGAAACCATATAGGATGCTTGAGTTCTACAGGAAAGAAGCTTGGGAGGAAGTAAAAAAGTTGTTTTCATCAGGGGTGATGGAAGAATCTAACAGCAAATGGGCTAACTTTACCATTTTGATTTCAAAACCAGATGAAGTCATTAGTTTCAACAATAACTTTTGGAAATTAAACAGTATTTCTAAGTTTCATAGTTATCTTATCTTAGGGGAGACAAAGGAGTTGAGCAGCTAGGTAAGGCTAAGTTGTTAATTATGCTGGATTTAACAAAAGGCTACTGGCAGATTCTCCTGACTGAGAAAGCTAAGTATAAAACAGTGTTTTTACCTCTGATGGCCTGTTTCAATACAAGGTCCTCCCTCTGGCTTTTTTGGTGTCCCTGCCACCTTCCAATAGTTAATAGGGTCCCCAAACCTCATACCTCCTATGCTGCTACATATTCAGACAATGTGATCATATATTTTGGAGACTGGAATTCACATCAACCCAAAGTGTAGGCTGTATTAAACTACATCAAGTAGGCAGGAGTCACACTAAATTCTCCAAAACGATGTATGATAAGTTCCTGGGTGTATAATAGGGAGGGATATTGTTTAACCCCAGAAAGAAAAAGTGAAGGCAGAAAAAAACTAGATGTGCCCCAGATTAAAAAATGGGTTAGAGTTTTTTGGTGGCATGACTGGATATTAAAGAAAATGCATGCCACACTTTGCTACAATAGCATGCCCTCTCTTCAGCTTAACCAGGGGGTAAGATATTCACAAAAGTTAAATGGATGGATCATAGAAGCAGACACCACAGATACTGCTTTCTAACAGCTGAAGGCCATTCTATGTTATGGATCTGTGCTGGCATCTCATTATTTTTTCAGACAGTTCATAGTATTCATGGATGCAAATGATGTGGTCCTGAATGCAATATTGTTCTAAAGAACTGGTGGACAAGAACTCTCCATCTATTAAAGTAGGAAGCTGACCAGGACAGAGGCTAATTAACCTACCATTGACCACAACTCCTTAACTATTAATTGGTCATGTGAGTCTTTGAGGTACTGCATGCTAAGTAATGAGCTTGCCCTCAGAACTGATTATGCTCATCTACAGTGGCTCCAACAGCAGAACAGGCTGATGTGGAATTGTGTAGATGGGCTTGCCATTGCAGTCCTTCAAATGTAATATGCAGAATAGATCTGGTTTCAGTCATCACAATGAGAGGTGGTCTTTCAAGAGCATACAGATCATTGCAAGAATCTGAAGGGATCAAATGTAACTTAAGAACACTAATTGCCTACATAAAAGTATGTAAATGTCATTTGCATATAGAAACTGTATTGTATTGTTTGTATATAATGTGTGTGTATAATAGATATCCATTTAAAGAGAATTAAACCATGGTTAACAATAACATCCCACTGTCAACCGAGGTATGTAAAAAAGGAGCTGTATACTCCAAGTCAGAATTCACAGAGAAAAAACAGAGAAGGCTGCAAGAGTTAAGCGAGAGTTGTTAATTTTGGAGAATGGAACTGGAAGCCAAGAACAATGACTCTGGGGAAGAAACATTTTTCCAAAGAAGTTTGCCAGAGAAAGAGACCTGGAATCTGTTTGCACAGAGAAGCCTAGAATCAGAGACTTTTGCTTTTTAGTTGTTTTCAGAATCTGAGTTTGTTAAAGCTACCATGTTTTACTTCCTGTTAAAGACAACATATATTAATTTTATTTTGAAAATCTGCATCAGTTAAGTATAATTGTGTAAATAAGACAATAAAAGATTTTTTGTTAGCTGCAATAATGAATTAATTTTCCATAGCATGTAGACACCCACACTTACAGACACACACACACACACACACACACACACACACACACACACACACACACACACACACACACACGCACACACGCACGCACGCACACACACACACACACACACACACACACACACACACACACACACACACACACACACACACACACGCACGCACGCACGCACACACACACACACACACACACACACACACACACACACACACACACACACACACACACGCACACACAATAATAATTTGTACAGGTCCCTGTCCATCAACCTCTAATAGTAATCTCTTTCCTACACGTACACATGCTTTCCTTTCAGAGATACTGTGTGCCACTTACAATACCATTTCTTCTACAACAAAAGCATATGAATTATTTCCTCAGAGACCACCTCCCAAGATAGGCACATTAACTTTATCTATAATCATTTCACAGGAAATCCCCCCTCCACAGTATAAACATATAACTTCTGACCATGAACCCTGTTTGAACTTGAAATAATCACTTTATTAAGATAGAGGCATCTAACTTTCCCTAAGCATTGTTTACTCATGAAGCAACTCACTTCCTTAAAATTGCCACATTCTCTGCAGTATCAAACTGTGAAGTAAAAGCGCTGCACATACTCTGAATTACTCTGCCAGACAGAGTATAACCCAGTACAGCCACCAGTTTCATATACTTTGCTTCTTATGCAAATCATTAACAAATTGCTAAGATCACATATGGGTGAAATATGTCATAGCTGTTACATGCACATGACGTACACTGTCAGTAATATGTTTGCATCATATAAGGCAGGATGGAAGGGTGCCAGCTTTTGCACACAGTGAAAGTAGCCCAATAGTGCCTCCACCACTCCTTCATACTCTCTTCTAACTTCATAGCAGGATGGTAATCACAGATTTAAACACATGCCTTACTAAGGCAATAGCATACAGAATATTGTCTCATGTCCTCATGCCTCAGGATCATAGGAGATTACTAGGCTATCGACCTGGAGGCCATTTTAATCCTAGCCCTTTCAATCCAATGTAATACCGTAGAGGTACTAGTCAATACCCAAGACTGCATTTAGTGATGACTGCCCATGTCCAGGAGGGTTGTGAGTGCTATCCCCAGTAAGAATTTATGGTGCCCCATCCACTCATCCACGTTCCTCTTGAACAGTGCCAGTGCCATAGAGGTGCTCTGCTCTGGTAGCCTGTTCCAAAGATGTGGCAGTTGCTGGGAGATAAATCTGTCCCTAAATAGTTCTCATGGAAAAGCCAAATGTCATCCCATGGCATCATCATTACCCAAAGCACTTCTATGTGAAAAATGATCATAAATTCTTGTAGTAAGAAACCCCAGCTATACATATACCCAGCAGATAGCTGGGTGACAACATTGTTACCTACATGCACATTCAGAGTCATACTGACACAAGTGAGTCTAAAGAGTAATGGCTGCATTTGAACAGATTACCTAAGATCACAAGGTACAGAACACTGCTTGAACTACACACAAACACAGCACACTGTTTTACAATTGTGTCAGTGCACATTTGAATGGATGACATCATTATTCTTTAATACTGTGATGTTCTTCTGAAAAGTTGGTTGAAGTGAATAGTAACAATACACAGCTACACATAGCACATACATTAGAAGCCTTTTCTACACAGCATGACAGAAATATAAACACTCACAGTAGTCAGTCATTGCTGAATTCAAACATCGTCTCACTTTACTTATGCAGTTTAGAGAGCACAGTATCAATAGCCAACACCGCAGGATAACTCATACTGCAACTGTGATGTTGTTTATTTCTGAAAGCATGATGTAACCACTGTGTTTACAAAACTGGGTATTGCCTGGGGGTAATACAAATTTATAGGGTAGCTATCTCCCAAGGAAAATACATCCCCTAAGTGGAAGTGTACATAAGGGTTGTTGTCACAGACAATTGTACATGACAGTACATTCAGACATTAGTTAACCTCTGTAAGATTTGAGCCTTCTACCAATCATGTTATATAATCTAGAGAACACAGTGTTAGCTGCAAGAGCACAGGAGAAGTAAGACTTTTATAGTAAGAGACTGGGCTTATAAAAGGATGCCTTCAGCAGTGTGTTGCAGAGAAGATGCTTGTGGCAGAGATGGGATATGGGGATGGGCGAGTACTCTCCCATGTTAAATTTGTCCTATGACTGGAAGTTGATACAACATGTCTGTTCAAAAAGCTATATGTTCCTGACATTAAAACCACACACACACACACGCACACACACACACACACACACACACACACACACACACACACACACACACACACACACACCACTGTGAAATTTGAACCTCCTACCTATCTAGTTACATAATCTAGAGAGCACATTATTAGCTGCAAGCGCTACTTTAATAGCAAGAGACTGCACTTATGAATGCATGACATCATCAGTGTGTTGTAGAGAACATGTTTGTGGTAAAAGTGGGATATGAGAATACTCTCCCAGGTTCAGTTTTTCCCATGACTGGAAGATTATACAACACATCTGTTCAGGAAGGTATATGTGCTTGACATTGAAACCACGCACACAAGTTCACCACTGTGAGATTTCAACCTTCTACCTAGTATCTAGGATCTGTAGTACCTGTATCTAGTTATACAATCTAGAGAACACAGTATTAGTTGCAAGTGCCACAGAAGAAGTATGACTCTTAAGGTGGGAAAGAGTGCATTTCTGACAGGATGGCCTCATCACTGTGTTGCAAACAGGATGTTTGTGTTAAAAGTGGTATAAAGTGCAGAAGGAGCTGTGTCCAAAGTTAAATTCTTATGAGTGGAAGTGGACACAGCACGCATAGTTGAGTTAGTATTTATCTGTCACTAGAACCACACACGCACACACACACACACACACACACACACACACACACACACACACACACACACACACACGTTCATCACTGTGAGAATTGAACTTCCTTCCTATGTAGTTACACAATTAAAAGAACACAATTTGAATAGCAAGCTTCACAGAAGAAGTCTGATTTTAATGATGCGAAAATGCACATTTCTAAGTTGAAAAACTTTACTGTTTAGAACATCAGCTACTGTGCCTCAGGTTTTTGGGACAAATGCATGTGCCTGGACAGGGGACTTAACAACACTGTGCTTGTCCCATGTAGGGTTGTCACCTTTTTAAATGCCCAAAGTGGGACGTTTTTGGTACAAACGTCAGATTTTGCAAGCTGAAACATACCCACAGCCTGTACAAAGGACAGAACTTTACTTTTATGCCTAAATAAAAGCTTATTCTTGTAGAATTTAGTTGCTTATTCTGTTTCTTATAACATTTAGATGTTTCAGATATGGAATAACTGTTTTATGCAACTATTACATAAAATATAGGAAATAAATTTGTCCTAAAATCTCAGGGCATTTGCCATTTTTACAATTTTTTTTTGCAGGACACAAGTGCCCAAAGAGGGACTTGTCCCTCGCAAAGTGGGACAGGTGATAACCTTGTCTCATGTAATGACAATTGTCTGGTAACATTTATATATTGTCATTCATGTACATTACAGCACTGTGTGGGACATATACTTATTTCACAGTAAGTGGTGTCACTGACAATCACAATTGTAAAACAGTGGATTGTCAGGCAAGCATTTATAACAGTTCATCCTGGGATAATTTCATGCAAATATTAACCATTTATTGTGTCACTGCCAGTTGTCTTGTCTCATACTTGCACAATGTACATTGACAGTACAGACACTTCCTAAATATGACTGCACTTCTGAATAACAGTGATGGATTATGTGTGAAAAGGTTACACACCATTATAAGAATGTTGCAAATCTAACCATTGAAGTGCAGACATGCATTAACAGATTGATTTAAGTGAGTCAAAATCATTCCAATTCCAGATACCTTGCTTTCAAAATTCCTTAAAGACGGGGCGTGGCCAAGGATGAACACAGGATAGCAGCAGATTTCTTCAGCTCCACCAATTTCATTACATTGACAGGAATTAATTACTTAAAAAATTAATTCTTGAAGTAATTTTCTTTCTAAATATGTTTGTTTTATATAGTTCTTGAACTATATCTAAAAAAGAAAGGAAATCTTAATAATATTCCTGTCAGAAATTACTTTGGAAATTTTCCTGTCAGTTTATCAGTCTGAAATGAGTTCCAGTAAGACAAATTCTCAAGACTCCAGCATCAAGAAAGAACTTCAGTCTCTGATAATTATAGTCCAGCAACTTACTGCTAAGATGGATAAAATGGATACTAAAATAGACACTTTCATAGAAAAACTACAAAACAAATAGACTTGTAACATATGGACCTGCAACAACAGAAGATCCAGATGACAGGCATAGAAGAAGCTGTGAATGACATGGAAAATAAAATACAAGAACAGGAAATCAACATTGAGTTTCTGCTGAAACAAAATACACATTTACAAACAAAGCTGGATGACCTGGAAAATAGATCTAGGCTAATAACATTAGGATTTTTGGACTGCCAGAAAATATTGAAGGTAACAATATTACTTCTTTTTAACAACATGGCTCCCTAAAACTTTAGATTTACCAGAAGCATTCTCTTTTGGTATCGAAGAGCACATAGATCTATAGCTAATACTAACTCTAACAAAAACTATCCTAGATCAGTTATAGTTAGATTTCTATCATCTTTTGATAAAGAGATGGTTCTTAAATCTGCTTGGGCTAAAGCTCCTGTTAAGTTTAATGAGACAACTGTGCGTTTTGACAATGACTATTCTTCCATGGTAATTGCTAAAAGAAAAGTTTTTCTGCCACTAATAAGGGAGCTTAAAAGCACAGTTTAAAACATACCTTCTGTTTCCTGCCAAGCTTAAAATCTTCCTTCCTGATGGTCCTAAGGTCTTCGATGATTTAGACTCTGCTTTACTGTTTGTCAAAGAAAAAGGATTTTGGATAAAATAGAAGAAATGGAATGGGCTAGTTCTTCATTAAAGAGATTGGCAACTGAAGCTTCCTGGAAGACTTCAGAGAAGAAGAAGAGACTAAAAACAAATGATTTGTTATATGTTTTTTCTCTCTCATCATTTTAGTTCATTATTAATCTTTTTGAATATAGTTCCTGCATTTCCAGAAAGCCACAAATATTTTGGAAAAGATTTAATCAAAGTTATTCTCTATGTGCAAAGAAATGTTTTGTTTCATAACCAGTCAAAATGCCTGAGGATTTAATGGCAGGCTGTGACTCGAT